>NC_056736.1:212110827-212333327 GCF_019279795.1 Protopterus annectens | reverse complement strand
ATGAATTGTGTTTTTAAATGTGTAATGATTAATTGCTAAATAATGGGAGTGTTTGATTTAATTGTTTAATGAGCCAATTGGGGTTTGTATAGATGTTACGACATTGTGGGAGTAAATTATTCCTGGAAGACGAACTGTCGAGCTACCAGAATTTTGCAATAAAGTAGTTCTTTTGGACATTTGTGTTGTGGCCATCTTTTATTTCTTTTTTTGATAATGGATAGAGATGTTGACTGATGGATAAACTGAGATCATTGTCCTATGACCAAGATCTTGCTCCAACACCCACAGTAGTACAATGTCTGTAGCACTGCCACTGCAGCACACGTCTGCTGTTTATCTCCTGACCCCCTCCAATTTCACTCTTGGAAAAGAACGCAAGACATATGAACTCCTCCACCTGTGCTCTCTACTACACCTTCACTTGCAGAAGGAGACTGATTGTCTTCTGGTACAGTTCAATGACCTCTGAATAGAAGAGCTGATCTTCATCTCAGAAATTCAAATTTAGGAGACAGATGTTCCAGGACATGCTGGAAGTTAGTGCTTCTTCAGGCTAATAGGACAACTTCATATGCAGACAATGAAAAAGTCATCATCCCTTCCCCCAAATAAATCTTTTCCAAACCTTGCCTACGCATTCATATATTGTTCCTGAAATTCAGAAACACAAAGATAGGCAAGATAAACCCTTGCCAAAGTAATCCTCCCACCTTCAGAATAGATGTCTTAATGCTAACAATGCAGGCACAGCCCATGCTCTTCAAATACAGAGTGATCATGAGTTTTAGAGATGTCTGTAGGACCCCATAGTGTTGTAACACTTCCTGCAAGGCATTCCAGGCAAGATGGTTGTATTTTTTCTCCATGTCCATAAAACACAAATAGTATTGACAGACTCTCATGATTCCTTATATATCTGTCAAATGATGAAGCTAAATATGAAATGAAATTTATTCTAGAGTGAGTGAACTTAAGCTAAAGTTTTAAACTATTATGATACTCATACCACCCAATTGTCCAGAATTTTGCAGCATATCTAGATTTTTGCCTCATATTTTGGACCATGCCAAAATCATTGAGGACTGAAATCACTAAATAATGAGAGACATTTGAGTTTCAGACTTCATATAATTCAAAAAGCCTATGCTAAATAAAACATTTTTATTCTATCAACTTTCTAACTCTATAAGAACAGTATGTAATATCTGTCCCTTATTTTTGGCCTTTTCCCCCACATTATTTTGGTTTTGTCCAAATGTCTTGTATTGAGAGTTATAAGGGATGAAGAAACTACGTGCTACTTAACAAACTCCATACAAGACACATAATTCAGTAAAGACTAGGAATAAGATTAGGAAAAAGATATGGTATATGTGAATTACACAGCATAGTAAAAAATAAGCCTTAGCACCCTAAGCATGATTCTGAAGTATTAGCCCAGAGCACCACTGACAGATTTGACACATAAATTTTCATACATGGCAAAAAGCAGTAATATTATAAGAGATGAGTGCTGTCATGAGCAATTATGAGGCTGAAGCAGTACTGAATAGTACTTCAACTCACTATCCCACACATGCTGCAGACAAAATGAAAGACAGCAGAAACCAAGAGTAAGTTATCAATATCTAGAAACTCTACAAAAAATGAAGTCATGGGCCAGTATTATTTAGTTATCCAGCTGCCATACAGTTTCTGTTTTTCTGTTTAACCGCCCCAAAAGTGTTTAGTATTTTTAATACCGTGACAGGAATAGATCCTATTCCTACATGAAGGCATAATCAGGGTTTACAAAATCAGTTTTACTTCGATCATTGATTTTTGCCAAGAGTTTATGATTTTGTATAATTTCTCCAAATGCTTGTTTTTTAAAATATGTACTGCGATGGGGGTCTACTTTATTAACTCAAATGTTCAAAAGTTCGAATGCATAAAGATTGACACATATGCATTGAACTCTTAAACATTTGAAAGTTAATAAAGAAAAAAAATACACAGAAAAAAAAAAAGATGCAGGTGAGGGGCAAGGCCCCATGCACCCCCCACATCCCCCGCTACTTAAATATACTAACTCCGAGATCACACTACATTGAAGTAAATGGAAATCTCGACCTATGGAGATTTCCATTTACAGTTTTTGATGGCTTGCACTTTCGATGTACATGGTTCGATCCATATGTATTTGCGGTTTTCCACTTTCGCATAAATAAAGTAGACCCCTGCGATGGCAATGGGCCCCATTCCTAAGTAAAGGTATAATTAAAGTGCATGAAATCAGTCTTGTTTTAGTCTTTGGTGCTGGCTGTGATGGTCCCCACTCTGGGACAGTAATCAAGGAGCCTCAATCCTTCCCATTACTGTGATGTGGGATGGCTAGTAGAAATAAAATTTATATACACAGTATTTTCAGATGTAGTTCTCTGCACCAAGCACAAATTCCGCTTAAAACCACACAGGGAGCACAATCCAGACCCAGGGCTGGACTCAGTCTCTCTCTCTCTCTCTTTGCCTCAAACAAGACTCCACACTGACCACTTTGGAGCTCTGTGTCCCTGTTCCAATTAGTTGATACACACACTTGGATATGTGATTTTCACACACACACACACTCACACAGACAGACCTGGGAAAGGCTGGCACAGATTTACCAGCTTTTCCCCCTCTGCCCAGACTATAAGGTAATTATGCTGCCACCAGTCAGCTACTCTAAAGCTCTTACAAGGGTACCCAATTATACTGAGTAAAATTAATACTAATACAAATGATAGAGTTTGACCAATGCAGCAAGGCTTTCAAGAGTGGTCACAGTGTGACTAAAATAAGCATAAGTACTCTTAAGATGTTAAAAGTATTCTCTAAAAGACCATCTACATTGAAAGTTATAGAAATACTTAATAAGAAGTAAAACACTGACTATCTAGTTACAATAAGCACCAGAGTTTCAGTTGCAGGAGATATAAAAATAACACAGTTGGATAGATTCACACAGATGGAGGAAAAACAATATTTAACTAATCTCACAATATTTTCCTGACTGACTGAAGAATTACAGTTCCCTAGTTAAGTTACTTACTACAGCAAGGCAAGAGGATGAGTGTTAAGTTGCTTACTACAACAAAGCAAGATGAGGTATGAGATTGTGTAAGATATCTGTGAGAGATCATTCCTGTGAGCTTCTGGAAAACAAAGTGCTGCTGCAAGAGTTCCATCATATCTCTCTCTAATATCTAAAGAATCATTTCATTTCCAGTTATAGAATTACATCACATCTAGTCAACTGACTCTGGTACAATACACACCCAGAGCTTTGCTAAGATCTGTTGCAGCATCTGAAAGCTAGAAAACAATTTCAAAAACTTCCACCCTTCCAAGGTAGCAATCAGTTCACCCATAAGGACAATACAGTAATATTACTATTCCTGGTGTTCCCAGACATTTTTATCTCTGGCTGCAATCAGACCTGTAAGATAAAAATCGTTATGCTCTAAACCAACCCATTTAATTTTCAACCTATTTTTCAAAATTAGCTGGACTGAGACTAACCTCTTCCCTTCCAGAATTCTTTGTTAAAACATATACATTTAATCAGTTATAATAATACTGTCTGACTTACATGTATATCTCTTTTCTGCCCAGCAGGATCCACTGTTGAGGCATTTTTAACACAGGCAATTTTACAAATACATTTTTAACAAAAACATTTGTACATATTAGTGTGACAGTCAAATGACATAATATTCTTTACAAAACTCCACCTAACTATGTTGCCATATGTTATACATGCACTGCCCTACTCTTACTGGCAGAGATGGCACTATCTCATATCATCACACTACCAAAGAGTGCTCTTCTCAGTACCCACAATATACCTAGAGGCAGACCAATGATTGATCATGTGTCAGTGAGTGACAGATATTGCCACAGATTAATAGATCGCAGTAGTCATTTGCAAAGATCTCAGCAGCAGTATATATGATGGGAAGTACAGGGCAAAATTATGAGTGACATGTATGGTATGTCAATTTAATGGCAAGACTGAGCAGGCATCTCCATTGAGAGCGAAACACATGGCCTTCAGATGTACAAGTAAAGAATGGTGGATATGTGTTAACATTGCCTTTAAGTCACAGACTGCAGAATATGTAAAGCTGATATAGTAGACTTTCAGAGCATACTGATGAACAATGATGGACTGTTTTGTTGTTGTCTCAAGTGGCACTGCTGAGGTGGATGTGGATGTAGTGGGCCGTGACCTTCAGAATCAGATTACAATACAGTTACTCTGTACTAGAAGGACACAATTAGCCCATCTCATCTTGCCTTTAAATGCACTCAGCATTATATGTCCACACCAACCATTTTTTCCTTCCACATGCTTTATTACCTGTCTCATTAATTCCTAAATGTTTTCATGGATTTCCACTGCATGGCTCCATTTTTTTTAATTTCTCCAAGTCTTTTGGGTTTCTAATACCATGACAGGAGTGAACCCCATTCCTAAGTCAAAGTATGATTAAAGTTCATGAAATTAGTATTGTTTCAATTTTGATGTTAGCCAATAGTGCTCTTTGCAGCACCCACAATCTGCCCAGCAATGACTTCTTCTGCAATTCGTATGGAGTTACATGTATCAGTAACATACCTAAGTACAATTATAAATTCTTTTAAATAAGACCCTTTGCTGCTACTACTATTATTTATGTCTGGGTATCCTTCTTCCACATTGCCCTTGTTTCTGCCTGCAAATCCTGGTATTTTATGACTTTGTGTCTCTCTCTACTTAAACACTATAGTCACTGGGTGTAGCAACTTCAATGATTGATGCTACTTTTGTCTTCTTTTCATGGATTACTATAGCTGGTTTTCTTGCATTTATTTTTTGAACTGTTGGTAGTGGGTGATCCCATGTTCATAGGTTAGTACTAGGCTAACTGCCCTTGCGAGCCATTTTGAGCCTAGCCAATTATCCCCTGTGAGATTCAAACCCTGTACCTTGTGTTTGTAAGGCAAACACCTTAGCTATTAGGCCACCATCCCAACAAATGTGATATAAACTTCATAATTTTCTGTAATACTTTGTGGCTCATGTTTCTAGTGTTTTTGAGCTACTTCAATATTATAATGTTTGTACAATCCCCAGTGCAACATTCTTGCCACATTATTATGCCTTTCAGTATACAGTCCTCCTGGCATTAGTATATTGCAACCAGCAACAAAATGTGCAACTCTTTGCAATTCTGTTTTACAAAACCTACATTTTTCTGTTTCTCCCACATGTACAATGGACTTTGTAAACCAGCGTGTATATAGTCCACTATCTTGAGCCGCCAATATTAACCTTTCATCTTTTGGTTTGACCTCCCATTAACCATTCCTGCTTTTGATCCTGGTCAACATGAGGTTACTCCAAGAGGTTTCTATACTTGCAACTATATTTATGTATTTTCCACATTTCTTGCTTATCTGATCCTTCACCTTATACTCTTTCTTTTGGTTTTTTTTTTTGGCACATCCAGTTGCTGCCTGAGTTTTATCTACTTCTGGTTTGATTTCCATTTTCGCTTGATGCCAATATGCTTCTGCTAAACTAAGCAGGGAATTCATCTTAGACTTATTCTCCTCATGTTTTAAAAGTTTCACTATGTTTGGGTCCTGTGAGGTCAGCAGATATGCATGCAGTCCTAAAATTGCATCTATAAATGTAATCAGTTTCTAGGAGGCCCATACCTCCTTCAGAATGGGGAATATATATTCTTGGTATGCACTAATTTTTATAAATTATTTGATGAGTATGAAGCATCCTTCTTGTTTTCCAGTCCAACCTATCCAATGCCTTTTGGGGCCAGTCAATCAGTACAAACCTGTAGATTAGGACAGGAAGAGAAAATTGGTTTATAGCTTGGAATTTGTTCCTAGTATTAATTTAAGTCTTCTAAATATTCCTTACTAAGTTTTATTTGCATTTGTTCATGTTTTATTGTTGATCCTTCATCGATTCCCAAATATTTATACACTCCCTGTTGCTAAAGTTCTTTTATATCACATTCCTGTTCCAAACTGATTATTATTTTTTTGGTGCTGCAGCTTTTTTGCTTTAAAAGGTGCTTTTACACATTTATCAAGACCACATGACATTTGTATATCATTTGAAAAAATTTTGACCACTTGCAGTTGGACTTTCATTCCTCATCTGATGAACTGTACAGTTTTAAGTTGTCCACAAAAGATGTCTTTACATTTTGTGGTTTTCAGAGGAGCCAAATTGTAGCCATGACCTAATCTGTTAAGTAGATAGCTTAATGGGTTAAGAGCAGGACAAAAGAGCAGCGGTAAGAGTCACCCTGGAATATCATCCTTTAGATTTTTATACCTGGAGTAATAATTTGTCCTTTATCATGCTTTAACTGCAAAGTGGTTTGCTACTGTTTCATGGTCCCTGTAATGTAATCAATCAGAGTAGAATGCATCAGGTCTATGTTTAACCATCAAATGAGGCATACATGTAATGGCTATTCCCCAAACGTTAAACATCGAACATTACTTTTACCAATCAGGCATGTCCCTGAAAATATCAGATGTCCATAGGTGGCCAATAACGGAACTGAAACATGCTACTTACTTACCAGTAACTTAACTATAAGAAAACCTGCCCTTTCCCCAATTTAGTGTGAACATGGAGTTGGTATATATAATTATCTGGGAGTGTAGTACTCCACATAATTAGTGTCCATTGTTCACTGCATTCTCTTGTTGTGGAGGTCTATGCCTGCCACACCCTCGCTAATTATATATACCAACTCTGATGTTGCACTAAACTATGGAAAGGACAGGTTATAGTTAAGTTACTGCTAGTAAGTAGCACATTTAGGTTCCATTATTTTGGCCAACTATGGTCATTCGATAATTTTATTTTTGGAGATGTGCCTGTTCAGTAAAAGCAATGTTTGATGTTTAAAATTTGGGGAATAGCTGATCGATGCAAGTTACATTTGATGGCTGAACATAGAAGTGGGTGTTTCTTATACATCTTTAAGAACTCTTTTATCCTTGAATGTGGGATACTGTCAAATGCGTTTTTGTAGTCTATCCATGTCATACTTAGATTCTTCCTCTTGTTACAGTTCTCCATTATGACTTTATTTAACAACAAATGATTTCTTGTTCCATATGACTTTCCTGTATTATTCATTTGTTCTATTGCCATAATTGAGTTTTCTTCTAAATGACTATTATTACTCCAGGTATCTGTTGGCATCAGTTACACTGTATAGTTTATAGGTCATCGCAAGGCAAGTTATTGGCCTATAGTTCTTAGGATAGTTTGGAGGTTCACTCTTAAATAGGAGCATTGTTTTTTTCTGTTTGTTCGTGGTGCGCATACTAATATTTTTTACCCATGACTAAATCTTCATGTAAAGATGTTAATACTTTTAGCCAGAAGTTAGGTACTGCATCTGAGCCTGGGGTTTTCCATTTAGGAGCTTTCCTTAACTTTTTTTTAATCTCTCTGGCTGTCACTTCATCCCATTTCATATTCTCTACATTTGAACTTCTTATTCTTTCTTTTACTTCTATCCATTTCACATCTTTCTTATGTTACACAGGATCTTCATAGATATTTCTCCATAATGTATTTATTTCTTATTTTTTGGTGGTGGTTGAAGTCCTTCTGCCTTGTTTCCCAATACTCTATAAAACTTTTTTAATCATCAGTAATGTGCTTATTTTGTACTTTTCCTTTATATTTATCTGCATATCTTCTGAGTTTTTCTGCCAGTGCTATTTTAGTATATTATTTGTGATAGTGCACAATAGATCCTGTTCTGTTCTGATACTGCTCATCGCTTTTATCACGTCTATCTTTCTGAGTGTTTTTGTTGATCTGTTCCCTCTGCTATACATTTCTAACAGTGACACCACTTGTCTTAATTGCTTTATAGTTTTCTCTCTTTGATACTTTCATGATGGCATTTGATTTCTCTCCTTCCTTTCCCTTAGTGCCCTGTGTTTTTGTGGTAAGACTTCAACTGTTATTAATTTAGCTGCACAGTAATAAACCCTATTTACTTGTTTTATATCACATGAACCTCTATGAACAGTCCTAATTACTGTGTTGATTTGTCTTATCAAACTTCTTTTTGGGTTTTATTGACCTTTTGCAGTCTGTTTCTTTCATTGATCTTGATATGTCTGTCCATCTCTATTAAATCAGGCAACTGTTCTCTTAGATAATTTTCTTCTAAGATGAGGGCACATTTTTTTTCTATTCCTGTAGGCATTCTACTGAAAGTTCCAGAGTATCTTCATGTGCTACATTCTCTTCAAATTCATTCTGTGTCATCCATTGCTCTTTCATATAGGAATTCATGGCCTATCATTCCACAACACTGACCATTTCAGAATTTCCACAGTTTCCTGTTCATCCACTTGCTGTGCAACTCCAACTGAACTTTTGTACTGGTTTCCTATGGATGGCTCCAAAGTAACTGAACTTTTGTACTGGTTTCCTATGGACGGCTCCAAAGTATCTTCATATGGCAACTGATCAGAAGGTTCTTGCTCTGCTGGTTTTTCCTTAATTTGGGGATCAATTGCCCTATCCTGCCTGTGATGTTATCAAAATTAGGTTTTCTACACTAAATCCTTTACTTTTCAGTGAATATATAACCTCAGTTTCTATTTTTTTAACTTCTCCATTACTAATCCTTTTTTCTGCTTTTCTCTTTGTTTTCCTATTTCTTGCAGTGGAAAATATTCTGTACCCAGATGCCTTTGCTTGTGTTTCTCTTCTAATATCTTTGGTGGTTCTCTTTTTGAATTGATTAGTTTTGCTTTCTCCTTTGCATAAATATTGCATAACATTAAATCTCTTTCTCTTTCCCCATGTCCAAATTTCTTCTTTTTTTTATTGACCCACTAGTTCAGTCTAGCCCATGTCTCCACAGTCATCACTGTGAAATTGTTATGGATCAAGGAAATGTCTCATGCTTACAGTGTTAGTGGTTCATCAGGTGTCATAGTCACCCAGTACTGGAATATCAGACAGCAGTAGGTTCTACTCCCAATACAGAAGATTGGATTATTTAATTTTCAAAACTGATGTGACTAGAGTGCAGCATTATGGTCATTCAGTACCCCTAAGTGTGCCATCCTTTGGATGAGATGCTAGGCCACAATCCCATATGCTGTAGTTGATTGCATCTCAGATGGATATGAAAGATCTCACATCACCTATTGAAAACAGGAAGTGAAGTTCCCTGCTGCCCTTGCAAAATTTCCAGAGCAGTGTAAATACTACTGTCAGTCTTCCCTGAAAGGAGGCCATAAGCCTGCTGGAATTAAACTGGTCAGCAAAAGCTAAAAATAAATAAATACACAAATAACATACAGTCTGATGCCTGCAGACATCCCCATTTTCTTGTCCTACCTATGCAGAATGGCTATTTCACATTTTCTTACTGTGATCTTATGCAGCGTATCATGCATTTTCTATGTATTCAGATTTGCAGTCAGAGCTGTTATATCTGGGTATACATACATATTCACCACCACTATTACATAATTTATTTATGTATTGGCATTTGTTTACTGAGAAAGTGTGACTGGGTCCAGGGTACCCATTTGCAACAGAGGCCCAGAGAGAAAAGCTTCAGTACATACAATGACATGAAATAACATATAAAGCAGTATAAGTTTACATAATTTATAACCACCTGGTCATACAGTAACCTGTGTGTATCCATAATATAAAAACAGGTTAATGAAAAATAAAAAATGCAACATATTCTTTTTTGGATATTCTTCTGAGAAATATGGAGTATGGAAGTGAGCAAGTAAGAGAATGAAAGGAAGCAGCAGAAAATAAAATGAGAGAATCTCAGGAAAATGGAGAAATGAAGTATTAGTAGGAGAATAAGTGAGAAGTATGTGGAAAGAATAGTACTAAAAGGTGGTTGTGGAAGATGTATAGAAATAAGGATAGTCAATGAAGTTAGCATAAGGAGAGGTGCTCTATATGTGTGAATGAGAGGTAGTAAGAGAAAGATAGTAGATAATGGGGGAGAGGTGGGAATAATAGTAGGTATAAAGAGAGCCTTATTTTTTGTACCGGGTTTAAAACAAGAGCAGGTCTATGATTTTATAGTAATTCCATTAATGTGTATTTGAAGGTTGGGAAGTTGGAGGCTGCTGTAATGTTGATCAATAAGGTGTCCATGCTTTGGCAACAGAGTAGGCACAAAGACATTGACCAGCTGATTTATTAGGTTTATGCATGAATAGGAGTTGTTTGTCCTCTGATCATAGAGGTCTCTTAGGTTGCTGTCCATGGATCATAGAACTGAGGGCAGGGCAGGCAATGGGATTACGAATTATATTATTGATAGTTATAATTTGTAAATAGCTAGATGGTGTGGTAGGTCAAGCCATTTAAGAGAATTCAGGGCAACACAGTGGTAGGTACAATACGTCACTCTGATTGAAAATTTAGCAATTTTATTGTATCATGATTCAAGCCTGGATTTTAGGGAGGTATGGAGATTGGTTAGAACTGCCACCCAATAAAGTAGTGAAGGTGATACTTAGGTGCTGGCAAGGGTGGTTTTGGTGGATGTATTTAGAACATGTTTGTGCATTTAGAGCATTCCTAGTTTCTGATGATTTTTTATTAATATTGTTTTGGATGGGAAGATCAAATTTGAGATTTTCATTTATAGTCACACCCTGGAGTTTAGTATGGGGAACAACTTCAAATTTAGTGTGATTCTGGGAGATGACCAAAAAATGGTTTTGTCTGGATAAAGTGTTTTGAGGGTGAAGAGGAGAACTTTGTTTTTTGGGAGTTTAAGTAATAGTAGGGGATTGCTAAGGCAGGATTTAATGGAAGTGAAGGCTTCTTGGATTATTTGTTGAAGATGCAGCAGACTATTTGAAGACTATATGATAGCAGATTCATCTGACTATTGAATAAAAGAGTGTTGACAGGAAGAAAAATAAAGATTATTGATAAAAACTCAAAAAAGGTGGAGGCAAGAATGCAGCCTTGGAAACACCAGTGATATTTCGTAGGTATTGTGAGAGGCTTCCTTGCAAATGTAGTGATTGCTGCCTGTTGGATAGATAGCTAGTAAAGAATTTGATGTAGGTGGTGGAAACAACAAGGACAGAGAGTTGGTGTAGCAGTTTAGGATGGAAAACCATATCAATTGCCTTTGCTAGGTCAAGAAGCAGTGCAAAGACAAAATTTCCAGAGTTTCTAATATTATCGACTGTGTCCATAAAAGAAAGTAAAATGGCTGTTGTACTGTGGGATGGCCAGAAGCTACGATGAGTTGAGATTAGCAGTTGGTTTTGGAGAACATGGTTAAGAAACTATTTGTGGACACATTTTTCTAAATTGTTAGAGAGAAGGACAGAATAGCTATGGGACGACTGGTGCATTTACCTCCTTTTTGGAGAAGAATGATAAATGACTTTTTCAACAATGTTAGAATGTATGAATCTATGACAAATCTGTTGATAAGTATGCTAACCAGGTAGTCTGTGACCTGTGCGGCAGGTTTTAGATATTCTGCTGGAAGGTTATCAGCTAAGCTAGAGTCAGGTTTAAACTTGTATAAAAAGTTTTTTTATGAGGTTGGTGGGAACAGGGTTGAAGTTTGAAATTTGACAACTTTGTTGGGTGAGCATCAGTGGATTCAGGTAAGAAAGAAGAAGGATGAGAAATTTTAGTAATGTTATGAGAAGATACCATATTAGGAATAGTGTGGAGGGAGTACAGAGAGGAGGATGGATGGGAAGGGATATTGGGTTAGTTTGGCTATGCTGTCAATACAATAAGTGTGGAATGCAATAGCAGTTTGAAGCAAAGTGTTTTCAGGATATGGACTGGAGTTATTTTTGGATTCAAGGTTAAACAGTGAATTTATATATACACACACACACACACACACACACACACACACACACACACACACACACACACATATATATATATATATATATATATATATATATATATATATATATATAGATTCACTTTAGAAGCTCAAAATGCTGAAATATCGAAATTCAGTATTTCAAGCCCATAAAGTGGAATCCTTAGCAGAGTGAAAGGTCAGAAGCATGACATACAAAACCTCAAATACCAGAGGTATTGAATTTCTTGCATCTGAGCTTTCACTGTGGTTATGGATTCAGGTAAGTGTGTGTGTGTGTTAAGGGTTTTGGGTAGGGGCTGTGGTGTGTGTCAGTGTGTTTTGTTGCTGTGATGTGTGTGTGCAAGGTGAATGTAGCTTGTGTGGTGGTGTTTTGTGTGTGTTTGTATGTAGTGTGACCTCATAGTAAGAATATTTAAGTAGGGGTGTGTGGGGGGAGCAGCCCCCCACATGGGGGGTGCAGGGGGTCTTGCCTCCCATCTTTTATGTAGTATAGAGCTTATGTTTGTGTGTGGGGAGGATGGTGTGTGTGTGTGTGTGTGTGTGTGTGTGTGTGTGTGTGTGTGTGTGTGTGTGTGTGTGTGTGTGAAGTGGAAGCATGAAATTCAAAATCTCCTGTGTGCGAGATTTTGAATTTTGCGGTTCTGAGTTTTCGTGGTTTTAAATGTTTGACTTTATAGCTTCGAAATTCTCAATTTTGACATTTCAGTATTTCGAAGATATAAAGTGAATCGATATACATACACACACACACACACACACATATATATACATATATATAGATATATGGGTCCCATTCAGGTGAGCAAAGTTTCAGAACTTCGAATTTCATATGGCCGAAACCATATGATAGAAGTTTTAAAACATTAAACACCTAAACGGAGATCTCCATATAGCCTGGAATGGGATTTTTCCCTTTTCCTCACTGTAGTGTGATCTCAAGAGTTGGTATTTTGAAATAGTGAGGGGTGTGGGGAGCATGGGAGGTGCAGGGTGACTTGCACACCTACATTAATGTGTAGTCATTTCTGTTTGTTTTTTTTTTTTTTTTGAATGTTTGAAGTTTTAAAACTTTGATCATATGGTCCCAGCCATATGAGATTCGAAGTTTTGAAATTTCAATCATTCAATAGGGATCCATATATGTATATATATATATATATATATATATATATATATATATATATGTATAGCGGGGGTTGCTCTTATGATTGGTTTGAAAATAGGTGTGAACGTTTTTTTTTTTGTCAATAGTTACTTGTTTTTTGCCCCGATTTCAGAATAGCCTAAAACTTTGTAGTTGTGTACTAGTTTTGTACTATAGCCATTTTTTCATGTCTTTCCCTATCGGTCATAACTTTTTTACTTTAATTTGGATAGCCAAGGGGCATGGCTAAGTTTGATTATTTTTGTATGAAGGAGTGCTACACTAGTGAGGGTCTCATAAAATAAGGCATTGAAAAAATTAACAACATCCTCAAGAAGTAAAGTTTTTTAGAAAAGACCAGTTCATTGATTGCAGTAATTCAAGGAATGTCTGTTGGCTGAAATTTGACAGGTTGCCGGTCATTTTGTAGTGATGTCCTTTGCATATATGAAAAATTATTTTATGGGAATGTGCTGCTAGGTGATCCCTTAGAACCTTTAGGTTATAGTAATTTTATTTGGGTTACAGAAACCAGTATGTAGTCAAGGATGGAGTCTCAGTTCTTATTTTTGTCATGTCCAGTTGGAGTTGAGATGAGTTGTGAGAATCTAACGTAGTTCATACTGGCAGTTGGAAAGTCAGACGCTAAATTCTGGCACTTGATATTAACATGCATTAGAATGATAGTTTCACTGGTAACTGCACTGGATATCGAGAATACGATGTCTTCTAGTATGGGAATATTCTGTCCATGGGGGTTGTATAGTGCAGTAATGCATAAAGGTTTTGTGTTATTTATTTTAGGAAGGTGATAATTATTTCAGCATTGGCAAACTTTGAAATAGGATTTAAGCAGGATCAAAAGTTGTAGTAGTTAGGGTAGAATAGGTAAATTCCACTTAAATTTTTATGCAGTTTGTCTGTTTTATTATATTATATTCCAGTGGTAGGATTTTGCTGTCTTTCACATTAGGTTTTAGCCAGATTTCAGTGGCTGCTAAGTAATCATGGGTCTGTGGTGATATCGTGCATGACAATCTGTAATTTTATTACCTGTGCTATGAAGATTCAATGTAACCAGGTTTAATGTATTAGTCTGGGATGAGGTTGTTGCTGGAGGGTTGGGCTCTGGGTTCAGGTATATATCACCACATTGGGGGATGAGTGACATGTAGACAGAATATAATTTATGTCTGCTAGTACTTTGGGTGTTGAGATTTTGAAGTTTGAGTGTGTAGTTTTTTGGGGTGCTTTTAGTGTTTTAAGTGTAGGGGTATTTACCAGATTAATATAAAACAAAGTAGGAGATATGTTAGAGTAACTCATGGTCAGGTCACAGCTAGAAGTGGCGTTTGTAATAGTCCTTGTGTGGGTATTATTTATTGTTGAATGCACAGATGCCATATGTAACAGGAAAATGAGGGTCATTAAAAGGTATAGATGAAATAACAGAGTTACAGAAAAAATTGTCATAGTGTTATACGATGTTTATAAGGGTTAGCAGTGAAGAGATTAGATATAGCAGGAGGGAATAGAAAGGGGTCAGGAGAGAGGACTGGAAAGAGAAACAAAGATGGGGGGTAGATTTATGGATTTTTGAAATGGGAATTGCTGGGAGTAGGGATAATATAAATCAAGATTGTGTGGGAGTAGGTGGTAATCTGGGGTAGGGTAGGGGAGTGGAGTGAGCCCAAGTGGTATAGGTTGCACCAGGTCACAAAGTTTGTTTTGCAGTGGAAAAAAACAGAAGCAGTAAGGAATATATTGTTCTAGTTAATAGTTCCTTTGTTTACAATTTGTAGTGAAAGTAGGACAGTTTCTTTGCACAAATTAAAATTTCCACTGATGCCAGAGAGTTATATTGTAAGGGTTATACTCAATCAGGGAGGCATACAATTGCATTTGAAACAGGTAATTTTAAATTAGGGGGTTGAGGCTACAATCACTTGTGGTACATATGTATCTTCATGTTATTGCAGTTGTCATTTTTTACTGTCTTTCTCTTTGAGATGCATCTGTGGTTCATATGTATCTCAAAGAGAGAGACAGTAAAAGAATAACAACTGCAGTTACACAGAGGTAAAATAAATATTACTGAAGACTACATGGAGAGGTCATCCATAACATTAGAAAAATTATAGATAACCCTATCTAGGAAATAATTTCTAATAAGATAAATGCTAAAGTTAATTAGTCAAAATGATTCCAGAATACTGTGTTCCAGTAATGTGTGCATACCAATTAAAGTACCCTTGTTAGGGAGTTCTGATATCACTGTACATACATTAGTTCAGAGTGCTAAGCAACAGATGCAAATGCAAGATAATTGTGGGATAAACATGCATATAGCAATGCCTAAATGGGTGTGTCTGTCACTAAACTGGAGCAATCCTGATGGTCAGAATTTTAATTGAATTCTGGTATGTTTTCTTTTTCTTTAGCTCATTTCAGCAGTTTGATATCTCTGCCCATATTTGATGTTTAGAACTATACAGTGTAATGAGGTATGGCCTGAATAGGATCTGGTGCAGCATCTGAGTAATCTCTATCCTTGCAATGTCTGTGCTCATTAGAATATACCAAGATATCCTGTTTGCTGCTGCCATTTACATCTCACACTGGTGCGTCCTTCAAGTAGAGATCATTACCCTCAGATCAGTGTATTACATTGTTGCTGCTTGCTCTACACTACACTGTTGATTCTTTATTTCAAGACTGCTAGAGGGTACTAAATGCTGTCCTTCTTATGTGCCTGTGATCAATATAAGCTGATATATATCTAGCTATTTTATGATTATTTCCAGTTCTGTTACATTACCTCACCAATTCATTCCTACAGGGATGATTTTTATGTGGCTGCTAAAAGATAGATCATGTTCTCTTTTTTATCAGGTGTGTAGAAACAAACTCCTTGCAGAGAACTGGGTCAGGAGGGGTACCACCTTTCAAAACACTAATTATATAACCTGTTTCTAATGCTATCCTATAGAACCCTTAATGACGTAACCTTCAGCAAAGTAGAAATACATTACCTCCATGCTGTTCCTACTCCTAATTATGTTAATACTTCTGTCAGCTACCTGAGTGAGACTGAGTTTGTGGCCTGGAATACCAGATATGCCGGTATTCTATTCTAAAAATGCCTACCTTTAAACTAGATCCATTCTCTTGGATGTTTGGGTAGGAGTGTCTGATATACATGTGAACCCACATCCTGATGAAAAATTATCTCCAGGCTGATAGTTAAATGAATAGATATACATACACTCAAGTTGATTGCTGAGATTAGAACACCATACTATCTAGTTTCTCAAGCTGCAGAGTACAGTACTTAATGCTATCACTACCACACAAGTCTGTTTTTGCCACTGTCAGATATAAAGGATGACATCAGCAATGTATGCCAAGAAGATGTTAGCAGGAGTGTCTGATGTAGCTGTGGGCTCACATCCTGGTGTACATTTGTCTCCATACTGATAGGTGAATGAATACACTCAAGCACACACACACACACACACACACACACACACACACACACACACACACACACACACACACACACACACACACACACACATTGATTACTGTTAGATTAGAATCCCTACCTATTTAATTACACAAGCTAGAGAACACAGTACTTAACACTTACACACCTTAAAAGTCTGTTTTTGACAGTGTCAGTGTACACTTTATAGAGGATGACATCATAAGTGCATGCTGAGAAGAGGATGTTAGGAGGGTAATATGAAATTGCTGTGGAGTTATATAGCAGTGTAAAAGCTTCTTCTGAATGCTACTTGAGTGGGGACAGCAGGACTTGGACTCATGCTCTTCTAGCTACACACAGACACACATGCACACACACACCCACACACACACTCAAGTTGACTGCTGTTAGATCAGAACCCCTAAATATCTAGTTGCACAAAATACAGAATACAGTACTTAATGCTAGTGCCACTGCACTTGCCTGTTTTTAACAATGTCAGAGTGCACTTTCTACAGGATCACATCATTACTGTATGCAAAGAAAAAGATGCTGGCAGGAGTATTTGGCATAGCTATGGACTCTTATCCTGGTGTAAAATTGTTTCCGGCCTGATAATTAAATGAACACACACACACACACACACACACACACACACACACACACACACACACACACACACACACACACACACACACACACACACACACACACACACACACTCAAGTTGACTGCTCTGAGGTTAGAGCCACTACATATTTAATTACACAAGCTAGAGAACACAATACTTAACACTTGCACCACTGCAGAAGTCTAACTTTAGTATAGTTAGAGTGCACTTTATAAAGGATGGCATCATCAGTATATGCTGAGAAGAGGATGTTGGGAAGGGTGTGAGAAATTGTTGTAGAGACATGTAGCAGTGTAAAAGTGCCTTCTAAATGCTACTTGAGTGAGGGCAGCAGGACTGGCCTTATGCTTTTCTGACTACACACACTCATTTACTGCTGTGAGATTAGAACCCCTACCTACCTAATTACACAAGCTAGAAAGCAAAGTACTAAAGCTTGTGCCATGTCACAAACCTAACTTTAATAGTTTCAGAGTGCACTTTATAAAGGATGACATCAGTGTATGCTGAGAAGAGGATGTTGAGAGGGCTGTACGACAGTGCCGTAGAGTCATGTAGCAGTGTAAAAGTATCTTCTGAATGTTACTTGAGTGCTGGGGGCAGGACCTAAACTCATGTTTTTCTGACTGCACACACAAAAGTTCACTGATATGAGATTAGAGCCCCACCTATCTAATTACACAGTCTAGTTAAAGCTGTACATAACATGCATGCCACAGTAGTCGTATGGTTTTGCTAGTGTCAGAGTGTACTTTATAGAAGATGACATCATCAAAGTGTCACAGGTAACATATGCTTTATGAACCTGTTTGCAAAGCCAGGACTTGTGATATGATTGTGTGAGTGCAATCTGCAAAACTACATATACATTCATCCTGGCAACCTAGGATTAAGAAGCTGTCATGAATGCATATTACAGAAGTGAGACAGATATGTACCTGTTTCTCAGGATATTGAATTGATGACATACACACACACACACACACACACACACACACACACACACACACACACACACACACACACACACACACACAAAAATGCATTTTGGAAATGGCAGGAGAGTAACGAGGGAGTTAGGTTCTTTATATTTAGAAGAAGGCATGCCCACATTAATATGAATTACTGACAATATTAATGGAATATGATCATGGATGACAATGTCCATTGTCACTATAAACTCATACAAAATGTAACAATGCATTTACACTCTATAATACCGGAATCTATTTGACAATGGCTCAAGTACTGATATATAACTTGCAAGTGGATTGCTGAGGGGCACACATGAATATCAGAATGTATGTGTTCAGTGAAGCACACATATCACTGCCCTTCTTTTGTGTTTATGAATGCACTTCCATGTACTGGAGGATTACAGCACAGTAACCAAAGCTGCAAATGCTCTACCCCTCTTCACAACGTGCATCACAGAGAAGCTGATTTGTGCAGATGATGGCAAAGTATTAGCCATGCGTGATTTGGATTTCAGGAATTCAACTTGGACTTGTGAAGTAGCAGTGTCCACTGGTGCTCATTGCCAAAATGTGTGCAAATAGATTCATAACAGAAACTGACCTGATAGGATTTAACTGCAGAATACATCTGTGTGTTATTAATGTTTCATGTGTCAGGCCTAAAAGATATGTAGCAGGAGACATTGCTGGAAGCTAATATGGTGTGTATTCTGTAGTCTATCTTCGAAATGTTATGGCCAAAAATGTATTACATAATTAAGTGTTGGCATTGCCTTCCCCATTTGTGCAACATTAAATGCTGAGCAAATGTGGGTCTCTGCTTAATGAAAAAGTGAAAGATTTATTACAGTATACCTTCCTTCTTGGCTCTGCGGTGATGCATCACCATAAGCACTCTGAACAGTACTGAGGTGGTAAATACACCTGCTGTCTAGCTTTCTCTGTGCACAGACTGTAAAAGCAATGAAGTCCTTGTCATAGCACAGTGAGCCAGCTTTCAAATCTAGATGATTCTCTCTCTCTCTCTTTTTTTTTTTTTTTACAAATGGTGTTGGGATGTCATTAGCTAAGTAAATGTGATCAGGACTGCAAATATGATTATCAATGACTGCACTAAAGTACGTGTTTTCCCCAAATTATATCAGTAAAGCCTACACAAATACACTTCGACAACTTATTGCTGTTTTGCAGGCTTCACAGCAAATTATGAGATTAACTGTGTGCAGCTTGCTACAAATGATAAGAGTTGGTACATCTTTTGAAATGATCAGTGTGACTGAGCAGATATGCTAACTATTTCCGTATGGCTGGATATCCCAAAAAGTGTGTGAAGTAGGCTTCTTCACAGTAAGGACAGTTTCCACATCATATTAGATGGATATTTCATCCATCAACTCCTGAACATGACAGAAAGGAAATTCTACAGCAGATGTTAAACCTTGCACACTACAGGAGCACTGATCACATACTGCCTCAAGGTAACATGTTTGTATTAACCATCAGCCGAGACATGTCAGTATGCAGAAACCATGAAGTGACCTGTACATCCATCAGTCTAATAGATACAAACCCATAAAGAGGGGTGGGAGTGAGGGGGGTGCATATAAGGAGAGATGGACATACACATAGCAATGCCTGGTGTAGTGTAACATTCATGGATGTTTTTGGTCTGGTCTCATTATTAAGCTGCCATGCTCTGCAGCATGAAGTGACTGACATAGGAGTAAGGATGACTTACTGCAAGTTTATGACAAACAGACCAAGGCTGGATAAATATGTCATAGTTGAGGGGAAGAATGTCAATATAAATATTACATTTTTTTCTAGTATCCAGTATATCTCAATGAGAACTCATAACTGTGGCAAATATTAAGAGGTAGGTGATTAAACGTATCATAGACTTATAACATTACACTAAGAAATCATGTGAGATACGTTCAGCATCAAACACTTGATGCTATGGCAAAAAAAATCTTCAGTCAAGTGATTTAGGTCAACACTTCACATAGGAAGTTGCACTTTGTTATGTCCAGCAGTGTTTGTTAGCTACAGCAGTGTGCAGAAATGTCAGTATAACTGTTTCAAAGTAGGGACTTTACTCCGCTTTAACTCTCTGTATTCTTATGGTGCAGCATGTTTAAGACCCATTGCAAAGAAGTAACCAAACTATTGCAGTTGATGGCAGAAACTCACCAGGTTTTGCCATAGGACATGAACATCCATTCAACACCACCTGGCATTGTTGCATATCCAGTAAATCCCCATGAGAACTCATAACTCCACACAAATGCAGAAGACAAAACATGAAGGCTTTTTATGGGCCATTTCTGGCCATGTCTGTCATGTATGATTCTATTTTTGACTAGATTAAAGGTGTGAAAATGAAAGTGATATGAAAGTGGTGAAATAAGGAGACAAGCAGAGGGAAGAAGAAAGGGGAGCAATAAAAGAATTTGCAGGAGGGAATTAGGAAAGTACCATAGATATCCACTTCTTCAACACAGTAATGAGTACATGTAAAGAAGATCTGATGAATTTGCACTGTCACCACAACACAGATGGATAACAACGCACTGATGTTGTATAGCCAATTGGACCAAATCAAGTGTGTCAGAAAGAAACATATATGAAGTACAGAGCTATGTATGAGATTTTTTTTTGTGGGGCAAGTGCCCTTTTTTGGATTTCAAAAACATAGGAATGTAGGGGACGGGACACAGGAATATGAGAGTCAGGTAAGCATGGTAGGGGAAGAAGCAGGTGCAGACAAAAGGACAAACAAGACAAACACAGGGATGGAGATGGACACAACAGGTGGGGGGATACCATGATTGGGGATAGGTAGGGAACATTGCAGGCACATGCCTGTCAAGCATTGGAACAGTGAAAATCCAGTCTTCACGCTCAGAACTGCTATCACTATCCCCTTCCTCAGACCTCTGTAACACTGCTTGATGTGGAAGTCTCTTTTCTGTTTTAATGACCAACCTCTCCAGGCAACTGATGCGGGCACAAAGGCTAGTCTCTATTAGATCATGCACCATCCCTGGCAGCTCCTAGCAGGTGACACAATCCCTGCCTCCACCAATACTCTCTGAGGGTACCACTGATCCAGAACTGGGTCAGTGCTACCTGATGCGGATTAATCAGGTGGTGTAGGTGGTGTGGAGGCAGTACTGCCAGGTTGCAACCCAGAGGTGCTGATTGTTGGTTCAACAGCTGGTGGAGGGTTGGTAGGACAAGCTGCAGCAGTTGGCCCACCTCCCTCAGCTGAAAAGCATTTGGTTTGTTGCCAGAAAGGTATGACATCAGAATGGTGTGATTCCAGGTAACCCCCCCACACACACACACACAAGAGAGAGAGAGAGAGAGAGAGAGAGAGAGATAAGGGGTGGGATGAGACAAAAAAGGAAATAGAATATTACAATCATGAAATGTCAGAGTCATGCTTTACTCCAATAAATATGATTTTCTCATTATAGTTGCTATAGAGCTTTCACAGTACCAAAAATGGTTGTGAATTATTACAAGTAATCCTTGGAATATGCACAAATTCCATATATGCTTATAAAGATACTACAGATTAGCTAAACAACATGGCATTATTGCAAGTTTTTCTCCATTTCAAATGTAAAAGTGATACTTCTTGAATATAAATCTGTAGGTTACTTGTGGGAATTAAATCCACATATTCTGAATGCACTGCCATCTTGCTTAATACAGTTACCAAGAGCTGCAGAAGAAAGCATGCATGCTTGCTGTTACAGTTAAGATCTGCATGCTGAACTTGATGCTGATCTATGGAATCACAATATATTTATTACAATCAGGGTCAGTTGTGGTACAGACATGCTCCTTGCCTCTCTGAGTTGCTCCAACCTCTCAGCATGTGCCTCCTTGTTTGCCAAAATTTCCTCTGCTACTGTAAAATAGGAAATGTAAGAAGTGACATGAAAGCATTATGCAAGCCAGGTTTGGCTATCTACAGCATTCCAGATACTTTAAAGTTGTTTGATCTGTATACTTATACAACTAGGGATGTCAGCAGTTCTAAACTCATTTAGCCACTGGTCAAGTTGTGCCTGCTTGCACATATTTACTGTTCCACAATGCGTGATATACCAATCACACTAGACAGAGCCTTGACTAAGCTGTTTTAAGCCTTGGCTTGTACTAAGATCCATTATAGTTCCCCTGAAGTTGCCTATGGCTGTAACACTTCACCAGGAGTACAACAATGATTTTTGACTCCACCACACTCCAACTCTGTGCCCTGAATTTGTCACCATCCTTCCCATCTTTTGCCATGTCTGCAAAAGTCCTTTAACAACAGTTGCAATGTTTTCTCACCAATTTGTGATATTGTGTTTTGTGACCAGTGCATAAACAAGCACGACCATGCTAACCATGTTTGCATAATGGTAAGTGAGTTGAAACATTGCCAAACAAAGAAGTAGGGAGTCTATGAAACAGCAGTGATGATGTGACATTTGGCATTGATTTATAGCATGTGTTCTGCTCTACCTGGTCACACTTTGTCTACTGGTCAACATTGAAATGCTAAATTACTTGGCTTTTAAGCCATGACTTTGGAGAGAAATGGGATGACATGACATATATTTGGTGGGGATATACACACTGTAAAAGTAATTTGCACAAGGTGGGATTCAAACCTATGTAAAAGAGAATGCATACAGCTCCACATAGGTGAATATTTCTCATTGCCACAGAAAACATTTTTGTCAACCATGGCCATTACAGATATACAGCTTAAATAGTGACTGTTACTATACTTCAATTAAGCCTGTATGTGTGTGACTTTAAAGGGTCCTAGCTCATGCATTCTCAGGTGTGATGCAGGACTAATGCCTGACAATATACTGGAAATGGATAGACTTGCATAACTTAAGTAGCAGAGTTTGCAGCTATGATATATACCTTACAACGCATTCTGTTTTACAGTTATAGTTGGGTTATAGGAGGGGTGTAGATGATTGTCAGTGAAGTATTGTGTCCATCAGAGACATGCAACTCCATTCTTATGACATTATTATCATTGTCATGATAAAGTAGTTACACACACTATATATATATATATATATATATATATATATATATATATATATATATATATATATATATATATATATATGATACTTACAAAAGTATGTGTATGCAGGCAGTAATGATACCTTCCTGTCATGCAATCTGCTCTACATAGCTATTGGTATGTAGTATTGCCTTTGTAATCAAAGTTTTGTGAAAAACTTACAGTCAGACACCCTTACTAAAAATTAGAGTCTGCTGGATGTGATCCATGGCTCACCTTTGTTCTGACCATGAACTCACTGAGCCTACACCTGGTGCCACAGGGAAAGCTAGGCAGTAGGTGTATCAGTACTGTCCAGAGTGGTGACAGCCATGCCTTGCCATTGAACCTGTTTGATTGGAGGAAGGTGAATCAAATTAAATGTTTCACTTTTTTCCTTAAGTAATGAACCCTGTTTGTGCATGTGTAGGCAACGTGCAAATATAAAAGGCAATAGCAAACATATCAGTTGTGTATATACTCATGATGACCTTTCCTCAGTAAGAATAATTGTTGTGGGATTCCAACCCTGCTTTACCTATGTTCTCTCTTTTTTAACTGAAGGTATGTACATCTTGTGCCACAGAGACAAGTGGATAACAGGCATAATTTCTGCAATCATTATCATCCATGTTGCTGACTGCCTCACAATGCCGCTAATCGAGTTTGCAAGGAGAATGACATTACATTCTCACTTTTTAAGCAGCTAACCATGTTTGCACTATGCGACATGCCATATACACTGGAAAAGAAAAAAAAAAAGGAAACAAGGGTTAAGCAATTAGACAGTCCTGGACTTAAACCATCCAATTACTGCAATTATCTTACACAGCTGTCATTGGGTATCTCTCTGTGCTATAGACAAAGCTTTGCAATAGCCATCAAATAATTTGTATAAAAGAAATTAACATTTCATATCCAGTATTAAACAAATCATACAGTTGGACATTCTCAGTTGATTGGAAATGTATACATAATATATTTAGTGGAATGAGAGATCACACAATATTTATGAATAAGTTACAAAACTGTAGCTCTGCCTTTCCTTTGTATTTTGGAAATCATATCCTTATCTGTGCTTTACTATTAGACATGCAATCTCTAGTACATATTTTCTCATTTTTCTTTCAAGGTGTGATATAAATACATGCCAGTCAACAACAGTTTTCAGCAAAGGCAGCAGACTGTTCTATTATGCCAAGGAAATATACATGTGGGATGTTTGGTTTTGCTTAAAAGCTCACTGCAGTTAATGCCACACTTTGTAAGTGTATCGTCACTGGCACACCCCCTTCAGTGAAAGGTGTCTATGTATTATTGTGCTTTGTTTCATTCAGAGTAAACATTCACAGTTACAAACCATTAGCACCTAACAACTGTGAAGAAGCTGTACTGTTTACATCTGCTACACAAAGTCAGAACTTCGCTATTCAGTAATGCTAATGAGTTCTCACATCATTTGCATTTTTAGAGTGCTCAGAGGGCTGAATCTTCACTGAAAGGTAACCATACAGCTAAGGAACTGAAAGGGGAGGAGAATGTCATCAATCATGTTTATTACTCCACTTGTGGGAGTGTAGGGATAAGTACACTTTTTGGACTTCTTTTTCTGTAGTGGGTATTTCAGTTGCATGGGACAGGTTATTTGGTAAACTACATAAGCATCTATTACAGACGTCAATAATGTCAGATATCAATGGCATTGCTAGACAACTTACACACATTCTACTTGGCTACATTTACAAGTCACAGTTCTGCAGTTATCTGTCATTTGTTCATTCTCTTACACATTTATTTTCCTATTACAGTTTCAACACTTACCTTGATAGTCCTGCAGTTACAACTGTTGCCATTCAGGACTGACTTTGTCTGAAGCTAGAAGTACACAGCCATTACGTGTGGAAGTAAAGATTGTGAGCATTGCCTGACATCAGTTTTACTGTATGTATGTAAGTGCAAAGGATGAAAGATGTACTCCTAAGGTGGTCAGCATGTGCACTATCTGTTGCCTGTTGGCCAGGATGAGGACATATTGTGCATGCCTAAGCCTACCCACATCCAGAGCAGCTGGGGGTTCCCCCTCTGACTCCTCACCTACATGTGGAGGCAGTGACCTTGCAGTGATGGTGGCACATTTGCTCCTAGCCCTTGGTGTTTTATCTGTTTTAGTAATATGATATTGTATAGGATAGCACAGACTGTGATAATTTTGGCACATGTACTGGGATTGTACTGTAGAGCCCCCCCCCCACCATTTATCTAGGCAGTGAAACCATGCCTTCAACAGCCCAAACACATGCTCTATGATATTTCTTGTTTGAGCATATGTCTCATTATAGTATTACTCTGTGGGTGGGTGTGCATTTCTGATGGGCGTCATCAGACATGGCTCAAGTGCATACCTTGTACCCCCAGTAAATGGCCTTGTGGAACATCTCCCATAGAAAACCTCTGGTAGACCAGTGAGGTATGCCAGATATGGGAGTTATGGTAACTGTTGGGGTTGCCATTACACACATTCAGAATGATTCCCCTAGCATTATACATACATGATCTGGCAGTTAATGGAGAAGAATCCCTTTCTGTTGATGTAGACCCTTCCCTGTTCCCCATGTGGTGCTTTGATCTCAATGCGTGTGCAGTCTGTGGCACACAAGACTTCAGGAAAGTGTGATATGGGTTAGACCTTTTGCAAAGTTGTAGCTCTGTCCTTGGCTGTAGGGGAAAATATATATATAGTCACTGGCATGCTTTAACATAGCATTCAGGAATTGATGTAGGATCCTGGATGCTGATGTCTGTGACACCCCTAGCATGTCCCCTGTGGATCATTGAAAGTTCCTGTAGCTAAAATTGTAAGTGGTCCATACACCTTGGTCTCCACAGGTATTGATTTACCTCAGTTTGTCCTTGTTCTCAGGTGCGGATATCAGCTGCTGCAAAGTTCCTTAAATGTGTCGCTATCCACCCAGTAGTGCTCCACTGTTTTCACCTCATGCAGACCATAAAAAGTTAAATGAGATCTAAATACCATTATCCTCCTTGACCAAGGTTTAGCAGCAGCAGCAGCTTAGACTGTTGCACATTCACATGCAGAAGACCAGCAGCAGCCACTAATATTCGTTCCCTCCAGTGTAGTTTTCATGGCTGTATTTCAAAAGGTTTTGGAGTACAAGGCAGAAGACTACACAAAGTGAGCAGAATTGCTTTATAGCTTGATGAATAGCTCTGCCATCTTGAATTTGTTGATGATCATGCAATTCAGCTGCTTATGCTGTATTTAGCATGCCACAATATTTACCATGTTTGCATGGCTCTGCTCATCGTGTTGAGCCCCTTACTGAATACAAATCATCATGCTATTGTGTGCATGTTGCGTTACAACATGCACATTGTTTCAACGAGCCATGTAGTGTTTATTGAATCTTGTCATAGGTTCATAGGTTCATAGGTTCATACTAGGCTATCTGCCCAAGGGCATTTATAAGCCTAGCCCATAGTTATGTGGCTTTTGCCACCCCTTTAGTTTGAATAAAAACTATGCCTATCATTTTTCTGTGCCTCTGTCAAGCAGTGACACTGAAGTAATCCCTGGGGTATATCTGCGATCTCCCATCCATTGGTCAAGATTCCTCTTGAACAAGGCCAGCGTGCTCTGCCTCACATGTACCGGGATTTTGTTCCACAGCATAGGGAGTCTCTGGGTGATGAATCTGTCCCTCCAGCACGTTCTATTTATAACCGTGTCAAGGTTTAAGTCTCCCGCCTTGTGGTTCTGAGGGATCTAGATTTTTGAGGTGAAGCATATTCATCAAATCTGGGTTTGACATGGCCTTATATGTCAGGCACAGGTCACCTCTGAGCAAGCGGTATGAGACTGAATAAAGCTGGAGTTCTTTCAGTCGGGCAGCATAAGACATATTTTTGAGACCCTTTATCCTTTTGGTGAGGAACTTTTGGGGCCTTTCAAGCTGCATCAGGTGTCTGGTCAGATACATTCGAACGGGCATTGTACTCAATCATAGGTCTAATGAGTGATGAGTACAGGGGACGATGACCTCCCTTGATCTAGATGTGAATCCCTTCATGATCAGGTGGGCGATATAGAAGGTTTTCCTAACTACTTTAGCAACATGAGTGTCAAACGAAAGACTACTGTCAACTTGGGTCCCCAGATCCCTGATGACTTTTCTGTGCTCAGTGGATTGTCACTTATATGGTAGCTAGGGTAACCTTGTTTTTCCGAAGGGTATGACTATGCATTTTTGGCGTTTAACTTCAGGCCATGGCTCTGGCACCAGTTATCCGCTTCTGTGAGGCCCTTCTGGAGGATATCTGTGTCAGATGTGGTTTGCAGTCATCTGCAAACTTTGTCAGCCATAACCCTCCTGTGTTTGCTTGTACTTCAGAAAAGTAGATGCCGAACAAGAGTGGACCCAGGACTGAGCCCTGTGGGACACCACTTGTGACAGGCTTTGAGTCTGACATGGCTCCAGCAACTCTGACCCTGTGGGTTCTGTCGCTAGCCAGTTTGCAACCCATCTTGTGATGTATGGGTTTACATTCAAGCTGATGAGTTTTTCGATGATACCTGAGTGGGGTATTGTGTAGGCCTTTGCCAGGTCGAGGTAGGCTGTATGGACTGCCTTTCCCTCATCAATGGCCTTGGTGACTGTCTCAAAAGTCAACCAAGTTTAAGAGGCAGGATCTGCCTTTGACAAAGCCAAACTGGGTTGGATCCAAAGTCTGCAAGTTCCCTATGTCTTTATTTATGAGTTCCATTATGATCCTCTCCATGGCTTTGCAGATAAGGCTTGTCAAGCTAATGGGGCGGTAATTTCAGGGTCTGTGGAGGCACCGCCCTTATGAAGTGGGACCGCCACTCCTTGGTCCTGAGGTGTGGCTAAGATTAAACAGCTGTCCTAACTGTGGGTTTAATTCCTCGTTGAGTTCATGAAGCACACAGCCGGGGACACCATCCGTCCCATGGATGTTGTGTTTTTGCCTTAGTGAGGGCAGTTCTCACCTGGGCGTTGGAGATGTTTGGGGGCTACAATCCTCTGGAATAGATATCTCTCCTTTTGGGGAGGGGAGAAGTTTGCACTGAACCTGTCAGCCAGTATGTTAGCAATGTGTGTAGGTTCAGTAATTTTCACATCATTTTGAACTAATTCTGAGCATATCTGGGAGTTTCCTCCTAGGTTTCTAACATAGCTAAAGAAGGCCTTATGATTGTCTTTAGAGTCCTTGGCGATTTTTCTCTCAAAATTTGCCTTGGATGATTTTATGAGAGCTCTTAGTTTTTACTTATAATGATCAAAGGTGTCTTACCTTTCAAGGATTTTGCTCTATCTTGTAGTAGCTTCCTCCTTTTGTTGTAGAGCTTGTTTATGGCTGGGGTCCACCAGACTGGACGCTTGCCTTTGGTACAGAGAGTCTTAGTTTTGTTTGGGATTGCCTGATCCATGCAGTCCTGTAGGTGCTGGTAGAAGGCATTTGTAAGTGATTCAGCGGTTTGAGTAATGTTTACCACTGGCTCAGGGGCCTTAAAGGAGACCACACTAGTTTTTAGAAGTGTGACACTGTCCTTTGAGAAGTTTTTCACTGTGGTCTTTTTGTTTCAGGTTAGTTTATGATCTGATCTCACCAGTGAGGGGTATACTTCGGTGTTGAACATTTTGATCCCATGTTCGTGATGATGAGATCAAGTATGTTTTCACCTCTTGTGGGGATGGTGACTAGTTGTTCCATGGCATTTGAGTTTATGAACTCCAGGAATCTTTGGGTTAGAGTGTTCGGGCTTGAGTAGTGTTCCCAGTCTATATTAGGGTAGTTGAAGTCACCTAGTATGATGGTGTTTGGAGATACATTTATCCCTCCAATGTTTTCAGGAAGGCCATGTGAGGTTCCTGAGTTTGAGAGGGTGGCCTGTAACATGCTACAAATTGCAGAGCAGTCTTGCCTATGGTTAATTGCACCTGGATGGTCTCCGATGCATTTGCACCCCTTGAGGTGTGGGTGTCCTTTATGAATATGGACACCCTCCTTTCTTGGTGTTGTCCGGATTTTGGGGATGATATGAGGTGAAACCTGTTAGTGCTGGGGTGCTCTCAGGAGCCTTGAACCAGGTTTCTGTCACAGCACAGACATCGGTGTTCTCCATATTGGGGAGGGCCTGCATCTTGAGATTGAGACTTCTGGCATTGAGCAGCATTACCCTTAGTTTTTTTCCTTTTGGTGTTCTAGGGTGGTAGGTTTAGAATTTGAGCCTTGCCTAAAAAGGCACTATGGGGTGGCAAGAGCCTTTGCCAATATCCGAAGCCCAGGGTGACAGGTGCGGCTTGTCCAGCATGTCATCCCAGGCAGACAGACATTGATCCTTTGAATGACACCAGAATTTAAGCCAATTATTAAAGCTGATCATCTTATCACTGTATTGTGGCATCATTCTAGGTGAAGGTAGGATACTGCTCAAGGTCAGGGTCATACCTGCCTGGGCTACATAATCAGAGAGCTCGTAGTCCAAGGAGGTACGCCTCAGGTCGTTGACACCAGCGTGGACAATGACTGAGTCGCACTTGAACCTGCTGTAGGGAGACCTGAGTGCTTGCGTTATGTGGCGGATTCTAGAGCGCGACAGGCAGATTACAGTGACCTTCTCCTTACCCAGTCTGGTGGTGTGTCTGACTATGGAATCACCAATGACAAGTGTGTCTGGCATTTTGTTTGGCCTTAAGGGCTGTGACTGTTTGACACTCTGACTGTGTGGTCTATGTGTTGCATGTGTTGGGTCGTGAGGTGGTAGTTGTTTGGGTGTCTGCTTTGGTGGCCTCTGCTGTTTTGGTAAATTTCTGAGCAGACCCTCCAGTATGTCTTTGTGTGAGTATGTGTATGATTTGAAGTTGTGATGGTACCATGTGTGACTGGATATGTATTGTGTGTGGTTGCCTTCTCCTCCTGTCTGGTCTTGCCAGTCCTATGTTGAGAGAGCTCAGCCTCCAGTTTGGCCATATAGTTGCATCTCTCGCATGTATTTGTGTTTTGTGGGAGAAGGAGAGGATTGGTACATGAGGCAATTGTAACATTGCCTCAATATTCCCAGGTTCACCAGTTGAGCTGGAGAGGACACTAGCAACTGATCCATCGACATACTAGAAGTAGTAGATAAAGAACTTTCAAAGGACTCCGGCGGAAGTGGGTTTTGGGCTGGTGGGGTACTATCTATAATAAGAGTGCTTTATCAAGGTGCAAGTACTGTAGGAGTAAGTGCTAGGCTTTACAGATAGAGAATAGTCTACTTGGGAATCAAGTAGAGATGAACTTTTCAGTTATAGGATATGCTGGTTAGATCAGCAGTACAGTTTAGCGTGTTTTATAGCAGGGGCTGAAGGGAGCTAGAATTGGCCCAAAACGACCAATGGACTACTAGTTTCTGGCTGAAACTTCACCAAATCGGACCAGTGCTTCCCACTCCCACTGGTAAGCAAAGAAACTTCCCTCCTTCCTAATAAGGCAATGGATCAGTAACAGGAACTAAAAACAAAGCCCAGGGATCAGCAACTCTGAAACTGGACTACTCTAGTTCAGTAAAGTGGGAAAACAAGAGATTTTTTGTTTTATTACAGAGATAAGGAAAAAACAGACAGTAAATGCTATAAATGCTGTAAATGTGTAGCCTACAGAAACAATTTGCAACAATTAGTAACTTAAAGTGCAATAAACAGTGTAAAATGCAGAAATCACTTAAAGTAGCAGTAAAACAGGCGAAATGCAGTCGCTAGCTTAATAACAGTGGGAAAGCCACAAAAATACTTATATCTGGTAGAAAGTCACTCTTTTAGCTCTCTGCTGCTTGGATCACTCTGCAGGCCACCACGAGGATCTGTGCAGAGTTGGTACAAGCTGGAAAACACGTGTTTAGCGTGTTTTATAGCAGGGGCTGAAAACCAATAGACTACTAGTTTCTGGCTGAAACGACAAAAGGCTGCTCAGTGCTTCTTCCTAATAAGGCAATGGATCAGTAACAGGAACTGGATCAGCAACTCTGAAACTGGACTACTCTAGTTCAGTAAGGTGGGAAAACAAGAGATTTTTACAGAGACAAGGAAAAAACAGACAGTAAATGCTATTTATGGCTAGCACACTTGAGTGTGTTAGCCTACAGGTAAAATTAAGCAACAAATAACTTTTTAAGAGTGCAAAACAGTTAATCAACACAAAAACAGTTTAAATAGAATGCAGAGCTGTATAAACAGGCAAGCAGTAAATATTCAAAAGCCAGAAAAATACTTAGATCATTTATAGCAAACACAGTTATAACAAATGCTGTGAAATATACTGTATATTTCCAATATGTTTGAGAAGGACAGTCAGAACACAAGAAGGTTCAAAAAAGTTTTGTTTTACTTTTGAAAAAAAGGAGGAACAGAAGGCCTTATCAAATGTTCTCTGTATTAAGAAGAATGAGCTAATGACACTAGACTGGGAGGTGTGTCACAGTACACCAAGTATAAGAGCAAGACACCAACAGGAAGGGAGGGTGGGACAAAATAGCCTAAGACAACAAGCTATGAAAGTTTTTAAACAGAAAAAGATTTCTGAAGATTCTGAATAGACAAAGTGCTTTATATATATTAAATTATAAAAACAGTAATCTGTTAAAATAATCAAAAAATACTTATATTTTGTAGCTCAGTTGCGGTCAAACAACTTCTCCAGCCTGCACCAAAGACCAGAACAACAACTTTTTTTTTACAAGAACACAAAAGAACCAGCCCCCACTAGCCAAGAGATAATTACACACAGTAAATGCTTCAGTTTATACAATAGCCTAAGACAACAAGCTATGAAAGTTTTTAAACAGAAAAAGATTTCTGAAGATTCTGAATAGACAAAGTGCTTTATATATATTAAATTATAAAAACAGTAATCTGTTAAAATAATCAAAAAATACTTATATTTTGTAGCTCAGTTGCGGTCAAACAACTTCTCCAGCCTGCACCAAAGACCAGAACAACCTAGGTCTTTTTCTTAAATGTAGTGGAAAATTTTGTAATGTTGATATGATGCAAACCCTACAGTTCCACTTCAGAATTTGTTAGTTTACTATTTTGTGATTTTGAAAGTTTTCTAATATTTTCTTTCTTTTTCTAATATTTTATTTAACTAGTTATTTATTTAACTATAGCAACTCATAAACTGATTCTTGATATGTAGGCTAAATGTACCACACTAAAATAATGATTTACAGTACAACAAACATTAGAAGCTTATTTAGAAGAAATAAAGTGTGGGTGTGCAGGGGCTCTTGTAAGACTCAGATGTGATAGACTGCAAATCCAGCTCTGTGTTAAAGAATAAATAAACCTTCAAGAATTCAATCTCCACAGCTGGGACACAAAAACTCACAAAATATATTAGTAATACTTTTGTAACAGGTGAAGTGATTTCTGTTTGCTTTCTTAAGCATGTGTCACTGTGATATACCAGCTTTTGTGTGTTGCACAGCACTTCATGGAAGCCATGACATTAAACTTCAGAGACAATCCTAATAATGACCTCCAAATGTCCAGCACTGTAGGAAAACATTAAAGTTATCATAATAGAGATTGTTGAGAGACCTTTTGGCATAATGATTAAAATCTTTGCCTCCCATGCACAATGTACAAGGGTTGATTCTGACCTCCAACCAATGTTTGTTTGGAGTTTGCACATTCTCCCTATGTTTCTGTGGGATGTCTCCCATCTCTAAAAAACAAACTGAGTGTTTCCATCTCAAATTCACTTAAGGATTGAGCTGGAGGCAGCAGCATTGGCTCTAGATGGTGCCCTATAAGGGGAAGAATTGTATAATCAAACTGCTTTGGGCATCTAATGTGGTGTGCAGTTTCTTTAACATACACATGCACAGGGATCATAGATTGTGTGCAGTGGTAGGGCTAGACAACTGATGGTGTAAAAATGTGGCTCTGTGTGATCTGATGGTGTTGACTAATGTTGCCAAAATGAACTCCCATCCTGGTCTGACTGATGTGGTGTATGTATCCCTACTGCCCAGTGTGTGCCTGCTAAGTTAATGTCCCCATGGTGTCTGTTTGCCCATCTTGGGTTACCTGGGGTAACACTGTTGAATGAAAGTTGGATGTAAACCCTATCAAACTGCCAAACACTGCCACACTCAAAGGAGGTTCACTGACTAGATAAGGCTTAGAAAGCCACTTTACTTGAGATCCAGAGTCTACAATTCAGGCTAGAAATGGTGTGGAATTGTACTGAGAGAGACAGGGTTTAGAAGACATGGCAATCAGGCAGAGCAGTGTTTGTAATCTCAGCTATGGCCAACAGCAGGAAAACATCACATTCAGACAGGAGTTGCAGGACCAACTAAATAAAACAATGTTGATAATGCCAAACTGAATGCACATATCAGGAAAGACAGAACATGATATGAGGACAGTCTGGGTCTACATAGGTGGGGCAATAGGAATAAAGAAAGAGAGGCCATTCTACAGTGAGACAGTGACAGACATTCTGAGTGAAGCAGTCAGCCTGCAGCATAAACTGGCCCACAGCATAAACCACTGATTTGCTACAATCAGCAGTGGTCAGAGAAGGCTCTAAGGTCAACAGAGACCAGTCTGAAGACCTGGAAGTTGACTGGAGAGAAAGCACAACAGTTCAAGGAATTACTTAGGACTCTAGCACCACAAGAAGAAGAGCAGATAGATGGAGATGAAGAAGACGAATGGTAGGACCTCAAAACAGCATGTGTAAGAGCTACAGAACAGACATGCAGCTGAGCTAGGTATGCAAATAAGGTACATAAAGAAAGATGGTGATAGAATACAGAAGTCCATCAAGTTATCAAAAGAAAGAAATGAGTACAGGAAAAAACGGGAGATAGAAAAGACAGACCAGGATATGAAGGAATACTGGTTGGCTAACAAAGAGGCTAAGAGAGAAGTTGTAATAGCAAAGAACAAGGCATAAGAGACACTTTACCAGCTTTGGAAAAGTAAGTCAGTAGGTGGCACAAAGAAACTCTATCAGGTTGCAAGGCAAAGACAGAAAGATAAAGAAGACAGTCAGACACCTTTCATAAGGGATGTCAGCAACAACCTGCTCACCAGTCCACAGGGCATCATATGCAGAGGGAAAGAGTACTTCTAGTAGTGGCTGAATAAAGTAAACCTCACAGAAGCTGTGCTACCACAGACACAGCCCACATTGAGAAAAGAGGAGTAGCCCACCCTAGAAAAAGTAAGAATAGCACAATTGAAAATGAAGTCAGGGAAAGCAGCAGGCCTAGATAAGTTCACAGCAGATACGATCAAGTTGTTGGGTGAGATAGGTGAAAAATGGCCCCTGAGGGTACTCATAACAGTATGGAGAGAAAAGTGTATACCAGTTAACTGCAGAATAAGCACACTAGTTCCAGTGTTCAAGAACAAAGGGGACATTTACAACTGTGACCAGTACAGAGGTACAGAGTTCTGAAGAGAGTGATTGATAAATGAATACATAGAGTAGTGGAAAATAAGATGAGAAATGAGCAAATTGGATTTAGATCAGGACACAGCACAACCAACCTGATGTTTGTTGTAAGACGGATACTTGAGAAAAAGCTAGAAATGAGGAAAGAGACCAAGTGGGCATTCATTTCTCAAGAAAGCATATGACAATGTCACAAGAAAGCTGATTTGGGTAGTTCTGTGGTGGTTCACGTCTCTGAAACACTGATAGAATTAGTTCAAATATGTACAAGGATCCAATGGCTCAAGTACAAACAGTTTTTGGTCTTACAGAGGGGTTCCCAGTGAGAGTGGGTGTGCATCAGGATTCAGCTCTGACCCCACTGCTGTTCATACTGGTGATGGGCTACATTAGTATACAGGTCAAAGGTGAAATGTAAATGAAGCTGCTGTATTCAAATAATGTGGCAATTTAGGAAAACTGAGATAGAAGGCAAAACAGTTGAACTGGTTAACAGCTTCAAGTATCTGGGAGGAGTGGTTGTGGAGAAGGGAAATCTGAATGGGGAGGTCAAAGCTAGACTCAGAGGAACTACAGCCAACCAATAGAGTGTCAGGTATAGTATATGACAGAAGAATGCCAAAGAAGCTGAAAATTAAGGTGTACAAAACAGTGGTATAATCAGTATTACTGTATGGTCTAGAAACCTGGGCAGTAAAGGCAGAGCATTTCAGGAAGCTAGAGGTGATGGAGATGCACTGCCTAAGATGGGTGGTAGGATGCACACAGTGGGACAGAAGAAGAAATGAGAACATAAGTGCCGAAGCTAAAGTAACTCTAGTTACAGAGAAGGTCAAAGAGAATAGATTATGGTGGTTCGTGCACATATACAGGAAAGCAGAGTACAATGTGGTGAAGAAAATTTGGGACAGACAGGAACAATAAAGCAAGAGAAAATGAGGGTGTACAGCAAAGAGGTGGATGGATTGTGTTAGAGAAGACTTACGGCATTCAGGCATAAGTTTCAAAGAAGGTATGAGAGTGGCATTGAATAGGGAAAGAGATGGGGACAAGTGACACGTCACCCCTACCTCATGCAGAAAGTGGGAAAAAGGACATTGATGATGATTAGTAGAGATTGTTCACTCCCAACTATCATGCAGGCTACAGCTTTATATGAGCACCATATAAAGAACACTATATCAAAATGTGAAGTGCAACTGCAGCAGATATGCAACATTTTGCTGCACAACTAGAATGATGTAGTGACACTATTTCACATAAGCATAATAAATGCCTTTTAGACGATATGCTGTCTCTTCATGTTTTGGAAGCTAAATTGGACAATGTAGGAAATGGTGTTAAAAACTGTGATATAAGGGTGACTGGACTACTAGAGTCAGCCAAGGAGGAGAATAATCTGGAATTCATCAAACGGGAAATGAAATTATCACTTGCTTATGGAGCTTACCTATCATAGAAAGAGCACATCAGATTACTAAATATATGACTAGGCTGCAAAATGGCTCTATGGTTATTCATCGAATGGTAAAAGCATTGAAAGGCATTACATTGTGAATGCTTTTCATTGAAAACTTCTCATGTGGGGGCCTGCACCCCCCCAGCTAATTATATATACCAACACTGAGATCACACTACAGTGAGGAAAGGGCAAATTTCCTTATCTCTACCGTAATGCAATCTTAGTCAGAATGGCTCGATGAACAGCATGTTCAATAATATATGCCATTCAATGCTTTGTTTTTCAATGAATAACCATAGACCCTGGAAAATATCCGAAAGCATTTTATTTTTTACATTTCTGAATCATCAGTACAGGGATTGAATTCTTCAGTGTGATTAGAAATAATGATGCTGAGTTAAATATTCATGTGGCACTGGACTATAGTGCTACACTATTCAATAGGAAGCAATGCTATGGCAGATTTTGTCAAATTCAATAGGGAGGGAGCTAGTTCCAGATGCAGCTTAGATGCCCTCCCACCCTGAAATCCTCTAAATGGTCCCACTGTCTCCCATTCCTTGATTTCATAATGCCTGAGGAAATAATACGCTAACTCAATCTATGGGTCCTTGGCTATTCAGATGCCTTGAAAAAAGGAGTCAAAAATTGGAAACCTAGAGCCCATGACAAGAAATGCAAGGGGATACCAGAGTCTAGCACATTGATTATATCATTATGAAAGTCACTAATTCAAAATATAGGTAAAGTGGTCCTCAGAATGATGGATAATCCAGGTAACCTTTCCATATATTTCTAGAAAAGAAAATAATATTCAATTGGACATTTAAGAATGATAATTGTTATTTCTCCTTTGGACACAGTGGACAAGGATGATGGTATACAGAGTGAATGTATCTCAGCTAAAATCTCAGCAGAGGAGTTTGTCCATATGAAAGATAATTTTGTAAGGACATTGGGAATTAAAAAAACACGAAAAAGTACAGACACAAACTGTCCTACCTCGAAGTCAGTGACTATTTGATATTGCTGTGTCTTTGTATTTATATTAAGATCTATAGAGATCTGCTGTGCTTTGATACTGATAATTAATACTAATGTGTGCATTTTTCACTGATAACCCATTAAGTACATGGAGGAGCTGATTGCAAATAGTATGGACAATAATTTAGACATTCTTCAATTGAATATCCTAGAAAGTACAAAATGTGAATGGAAGTTTCATTGACAGCAGAGTTGTGATCTTTATACATGATATGTTATTAAACTGTTACATAGGGTACACCATACCGTCCTTTAGTATATGGAGGATTGTTTTTATTTACAGCTATGGGTGATTAAGTGTGGGTCATACTATGTCTAGTTGGTTGAATTTGTTTTGGTGCCGGCCTTTTCTTTGTATCTGTGTATAATCACTGGATAGTGATAAACATTATAATACACTCTTGACTGGCTGCAGTCTGCCTCCCATGTCATACAAAGGACTGTGTACGGGAGTGATAATAAATAATTGTTTCTAATAATCTGTGGTCAAGGTTTAATGATACAATAAATGCAAGACCTAAAGAATTGGTACTGCAGAGGCCATGTTAATTAGAGTAATTTAAGGGGTCATTAACTGTCCCAACTGTGTTATGTTGGAATTTCAGTTGCCTATGTACCCCTATTGAGTCTAAAGCGGTCTCATGATAGTTCAGCAAATGCAAAGTTATGATCATTCTCTAGTAGGAATCTAAACTGAAAAAAACATATACTGTCAGTATTTAAACCATATGTGACAGGATGGTGAGAGGTTAGCAGTAGTAACTCTACCAAAAAAAGGTTATTCCCCTTATCTATAAATCCATAGGGTACTTATTTTTACAAAACTGGACAGACAGTCAAGTTAGAAGGTTATGATATTGATCAATACAGGGCCAGGACTGCTCAGTTGCTAGTTTGGAATTATTACATGCAAAATAATGAAGACAGTCGATCTTGACAAGTACAATATAGCAAGAGGACTCTTAAATATGGCTTAAATCATACAGAGGAAACAATTTGTAGCTGTGAATCCTATAATAAAGTATCATCTTGTAGGACATCTAAGGTAAAAGCCCTAGAAGCTCTGAAGGCAACCCTATTAGAATTTACTTTATTAGACATATGGAAATGTCTCCCATCTGTTGTACATGAACTTACTGAGTAATATTGCTGGGAATGGGAATATAAATGACCATTGGTTTATTGACTCTGTTACCTCAAATGTGGAAATATTATCTCCACTACTTTCTGATCAATATGTTCTTGCCTTAGAGATTAGATTTTATCAAGTTACATTACAGGGCAAGGATTTAGACTGGATCCACCTTTCTACCCAGTTAAAGTGTAGAAGAGAAGACAGAGTCCTCTATAGGGAAATATTTGAAGGATCTTGTTTTTCCTATACCCTGATTTCTTCATAAATGTTCTTTCTTTCTTTCTTATAAATACATTTTACAGATATGTGGGGGTTATTATAAGGTATACTATAAAGTTCAATTATGATGTCCATGTAGAGATAGAAAATAGTTGGCAGAGACTGAGAGTAAATACAGAAAGGGGGAGAGATTATATAAATTTATTCTGCTTAAAATTAAGGAGGTAAAACTTAAGGGGAATGTGACTTAGTTCTTTTCCATAACTGAGAAGCAGAAGAGGAACAGGTTGGATTGTTTTTTGGGGGGCCATTGGGCAGCACTTTGCAGAAACCTTTGGCAAAGAAATGTCAGATAGGTATGGATGAAATATATCTGTTGTGAGCAGCATTGATGAATGTAAGATGAGTAAACCTGAAGAAATGAATGTGTCATTTGTAGAGGACTACAGGAAAACCAGGCAATGTCAGGTGTCCCCAACAAAGAAAAGGATGGAGGATTTTCTTAGCCAAAGTCAACTTAATCATATCTTCTAGAGAATGCTTTTATCTAGAAGATTATATTTCTTTGAATGGGGTCCATAGGAACATTGGTAGGATGCTTCTGTGAAAAGCTCTGGTGTCTCCTTCTCCCTTCAGATTACTTCTACTGCTTGAACTGAAGATATATACCAAGATTGTTGCTAATACACCAGACAAACTGCTGGCACATTTTATATTGACACAACAGCAAGGGTTTGTTAAGAAATGAGAAGGGGGGACAGCCAAGTGCATACACAGATGAACATGAATCGTGGAAGCTGAGCAATTCCCATGTTCTGTAAATCTTACAGATTTCAATGAAACATTTGATTCTGTGTTAGAAAACTATCTGGCCAATGACAGAGGGCTCGATTTCAAAATTTGTTTATTAATGACCATAAAATATTCTACATGAATCTTAAATATTTTATATACCCAAATATGGAATCTTGTTGTCCTTTTAGTATATTTAATAGAACTAGACAGTGCTTCCCCCGGTTTCCCTCACTGTTTAGTCAGGTGGCAGAGAATTTGATTTCTTTGTCAATTGTTAATATACTACCTTTGTCATACGGGTATACCACTGAGGAGTACAAGACCTATAATCTCATTATAGTTTGTAGTCAACTGCATTACATGGCTAAAGCAGGATGAGCATTGTCTGGAGCTTCCAAGGACTGTTTATTTTTCCTTTTCTTCCTGGAAGAAATGGGCTTGCTTCTGAATTACTTATTTAATGAAGAATGTCTTAAGATAAAGCCCCTGGTGGCCACCTTTGGTCTTCAAATTAAAACCCAAAGTACCTGCCAAGATATTAAGCTTGAATTCTACATTTTTAATTTCATAGGATTAAAGCAGATTAAACCTTAAAAGTTTTTTGTAGGTTCCTGACAAACTTTTTATTCCTTCTAAGTGAGACTCACTTGGTTAAAATAATGTTTACCCATCAGGTATTAGTAATTTACCACACCTGACACTCACATCATGTGGAAAAAATACAAGAGATTCTGTGCAGCATTATCCAGAATAACAAGTAGCCTATAATCAATTAAAGTATGTTGTAAGTTCCAGGAAATAAAGGGTCACCTGGTTGTCCCTAATATAAATGTTTGCTGTGGCTTAATTGCAATGGCACATCAACGCACAGTTGTTACCACACACTTTGTGGGTAATTTTTGAAGGTTCTTTCCTTTATCTGTATGTGATGGCCCCTAATTGGATGTAATCTCAGAGGCTATGGGACTATGGGAAGTATGTAAAGATGGATAAAATTCATTTTTTCATAGCTTTAGGAAGCAGAAAGGGTTCTATTTTATTGATTATGTGATGGGATAACCCTAACATATGTAAAAGTATTATATGATTCCATAGACACATGTAATAATGTCTAATGTAATCTGTATATTGTGGCTTTGTGGTACTTTGACATTATATTATACAATTTAATAACAATAAATTATGATGCTAAAATTTATTATTGGCATTGTAGCAGTACCTCCAATTTAGTAGTTTCTGTGGGGAGGGTAAAAAAGCATAGCATAAAACATATGTATATAATTCAGGGGATAGTTAAGTAGGCAGAGGTAACTGTAGATGTCAATAGCAAGGTTAGCATAAAGTAGCTCTGTCAGAAATTGATTGTTAAAGGACCTTACTTCTGGAAACTGTTAGAGTAAAATGGGAGTAGATGTTGGAGGTACCCTGAGTAGAGCAAATGGGACTGATATGTTAATGACTGGATATCACTCAAGTCCCTGCCATGACAACATTCAGGCAGTGAAAGATGTTCCACATTTAGCAGCATTCCCCTGCTAGATGAATGAATAGAAGCTGGGCCAAGAATGTTATACTTTGGAGGTATACTGAATCTGAGCTGGACTATCTTCTTATGGAATGGTTATGCAGAGTGATAACCACACTTCGGGGTGAATAAATTGATGCTTTTCTGTGGTCTGTTAAAAGTAACATTCACGATAGGCATAATAAGTTATTTCAGCTCATAGGCATTCCTCCTGATGCATATGCAACATGAAACAGTATGATTTTCAGGATTAAAGCAATGATTAATACATTGTTAGCCACAATGTGTTCCATTTTTTCCCAAAAGATTTTATTAGCTTTAATGTGAACATTCACAGAAAAATACACATATCTGGATGTAATTTCATGGTACAATTCAAGGTAATATGTGCATTTCTTATCGAAGATTGTAATGCAGCCATTTTACATAAAATCATTTTAGTAACTATTGAGGTACTTTGTTTGCAATATATACATGCTCTCTACAAATATCATATCTGTTCTATGTAAAACATAAAATCCTTCATTCCTTCATATGGTGTGGCACCAGTGTTACATACTTTCAAAATTGTTGTTTTTCATCAGAATTTGACTTTTTTTTCTTTTGATTTATTTTTCCAATTTATTATTTTGATTTCTTTAGTGTGGACTACATGAAGGAGCAATAGATATTCTATAAATTTAAGTTTTGTTTCTTTTTCTTTTTTTTTCTTTTAATAGCTAACATTATCCAACAAAAGGATAAGTATTAGCATTTACTCTTGCTGGTGTTGGAATAGTACATAGAATCATATTTTTGTAAACCTAAAATTGCCGATCTATAATGCCTGGCAAAATGCTTGTATTTGATCCCAGTAATTTCCAAGTTTTGTACATTCAACAAAAATATGTCTGTAAGCTGTATCTGTATTTCTTTTCATCTCCAACATATGCGACTGCTTCTATTTTTTATACGTTTAGTTATTTTATGTGGAATATAAAATGTCATATTTAAACCTTTCATGTATGTAATATGCCTGAAGCTTTGAAAGCTGGACAGCTGTTATATCCTTGCAGGATATAATCCATATAGTTATTGTTACTGCAACAATGATGAATATGATGAACATCTAAAAATCCTTGGCCAGATAAAAAAATGAGAAAGCTGTCTAATAAAATGAAAAGAAACTATAAACCTTATGAACAGTATCAGGATACATATTATAAGTATAAACTATAATGTATTACAAGAGAATTCAAGAAAGTCTTTTTGCGAAAAAGAGGAATTTAGAAAGGAAATTGGCCTTTGTACAAGGTACCAATAGAGGCTTTTTCAAGTATGTCAATTCTCATAACACTCAGTAGATAATTTAGGATCCATTATCATTAATTCCATTCCAGCTGAGGCCATCTGTGAAATAGTTGATATGTTTAATAACCATGTCTCATTTACTGGAAAGTCTCACAAGACATTGACCAATCCCGGGATTCAGTAAGCTTCTGTGCACTAAACAAATACATAACATGTATTGAATGATAAATCAATGCCAAACAGCAAATAGTATGCAAATTTAAAAAGAAAGCAACGCTAAGCATTGCACACATCTGCTTACCAGGTGTAAGCAATGAGTAGCCCAGCTAAATCGATTTGCCCATTGGTATGCCCCTTTAAGCAATGCCAACCTTAGGTAAGCAGGTTTGCCCATAGCTTAGCATTTTCAAAACCGTCCAATCACGGCAAAGTGTGGGAAGTTGGCCCTATTTAAACCCCACAGGCGAGAATACATCTCATAACTGGTTGCAGCTTCCTCCTGTAGGCACAATGGCTGGTGTCGGGGAAGGAGTGTGCTTCCGAGCGCAGTGCTGGGGCATCCAGGAGTCCAAGGTCATGGCAGGACTCCTGGTAAAATACCATGAAGAGAGACTGCTACAGGACCAGTACCAGGGTTCCCAATATAAAGCAGAAGCCTGGGAACATCTCACCTGTGACCTCACCAGTGCCACTGGCATCCCTCGAACTGGTGAGCAGGTCAGGCATCACTATGCCGACCTGAAACAGAGGAAGGGGGAGCTCTTGGATCAGTGGATCCAAAAAGCTAGGCAGGGTGATGTCCCAGCAGTGTGTAAGTGCTCATTCTACTGTTTAATAATTGCCAGCTCATGTATATTATGAATTATTCCTCTTATGTCTCTGACAGCAGCAGCGGAGTGGGCTGTGAATCAGGAAGTCCATGCATGTAGGCTGCAGAGGCTGCGTCATGAGGCTGGTTAGTAATAATCTTGCTTGTACTGTCATATGAAATAAATCTAAAACTAGTAAAAAGTTAATTGCCAGTATAAAACCTGTATTGTGTATGGGATGTATTGAATAAACCAGACAATATGGCAGGAAGAGTCTCATATAAGTTGTATGCAAATAAAAGGGTAACAGCCTGGCAATAAAGGTCTAACCCCTGGACTGCTTGTGTTTACTCTGGTATTATATGGTAATGTAGTTGCATTCTCTTAATAGTACTGTTGTATTAAGCACTGTTACCCACACTGTGATACATAAATATAATGTGTAGGAATGTCTGTATATGACTGTTGTAATCACAAGGTCATATTGCACAACCGAGGGAGACTTAGACAGAAAACAGTGAAAAGATATACAACAAAATACGAATAGCAAACTCAACTGTGATGTACACTGCTGTATTTTTAGCAGACACAGCTATGGTTCGAATCCTGGGAGTGGTAGCAAGCTGTATGCAGAATCATACCCCTCAACTGCACAGATTTGTTCAGAATATCCAGATAATTGGCCCATATCTGCTGCCTGTTACCCTCTCCCCCTGGCAAGTCAGTGTGATGAACGCTTACATTTAAGCAGATTTTAATGACATATAACTCACTGTCAGACCTGTAAATATTCAGAAAATGTATATGAAAACAAACCTGTCATTGTAAAAACTCACCAAAGGTTTATGAGGGCAATTGTAAAAATATATCCCAGTTCCACCTGCATGTTGTCAAGCCTTGACCAGACTGTTTGCAATAACAGATTGAGAGGTATGTGCATAACATCAACCTAGAATCTGGGAATATGCATAGAAACAGTCAGATAATGTTAACAAACAATTACCTCCACGGGTTTGCCATGTAAGAGGTATATACTGCAGGTAAAACACAGTTCATGTATATAGTTGTCTACAAACATACCACTGTCCAAACTAAGGCAATAGGTTAGTGTCATAAAACCTGTAAGGTGCAAATTACAGCAGTGACTAAGAAAGCAGTGAGAACTACAGGGATATACAAATTGTTAAATGACATCTCTCTCTCCTCCTCACCATATCTGCAACAATAATCTAAATACACAACTCAATGGGTATGTGTACAATTAAATCTTCTGTTGGCACATATGCCCTATTGTTTGATAAATATTGAAATGTGTTTCTATGCATGCGCCATGTTGAAATACTCTCACATTGGTGGCATGCTACCATCAATGTAACCTGCATGCTGTTGTAATGGCTACTGTGGTTCCATATATGCATGTGTTCTGTTTGCTCTGCAACTGTTCCATATCTGGTGTTTTGGGTTAATGGGAATATCTATGCATACTGTTATGCCTTATCCTGGAATATGTTGACTATTACTAACCCACATATGTTTTAAAATTGCAACACCCTAGCAAGTTTGGGAAGGCCGGTCCCAGCGGACCCACCTCTCCCACCTCATCTGGCCATGGCACTTGGCACCAGCACATCTGGGGCCCATCCCAGGACCTCCTCGTCTGCTGGTCATGCACCACCTTTGGGTGGAACTGCCTTAGGGTATGGGGCTCACCCCCCCTAGGAGTGGGCGCAGACAAGAAACTGTCACCCATTGTCAGGTCATGGGTCTGGAGCATAGCGAGCTCTGTAGGGAGTTTGGAGATCAGTTATGCCAGCTTGAGGGATGCGTGGCACATTTAGAGGGTCAGCCTGCCCCTCCTACCCAGCCCCCAGCACAGCCACCTTTGGGGCCATGAATGTGCAGTGGTGACTGCCCATGAGTGGGGACCTCAGTCACACTGTTTCCATTTGGGGGATCATGGGCTTCCGATTTCCAAACACCTCTCCCCATCCAAGGTGTTTACCCCCCACATGTGTCATATACCGCTCCTGTATGCTGTCTTGTCTGTCTTGTCTGTCATCCTACTCAACCTACCTCCCCAAATATACCTACTATCCTTTCCCAACATCCCACTCTTACCTTAAAAAAAAAAGAAAAAAAGGGCAATCTGTTCCCCAAAAAACATCTCGCCCCATACAAAGCTGTCCATTTCGCACATGTGTCCACTGGACACATATAACCTGGTCTACCTGGCTTCACAAGATATTATTGTTGTCCTCACCACTCTCCCAGGGGTTTGAGTGTCCAAATCTACCTCCAAATCAGTGTATATGCACAGCTGTTGCTGTAGAAGAAATAGGCACCTATGGACCTTCTCTACACCCGTCCATAGGTGCCCATAGGTGCCTATGGAACTTCCCTACACCCATCCTGCACATCCCTAGCTATTTTTCTCTACTTTCTTTCCCTCTTTGTGTCCCTTTTTCACCATTTTCCTATCACCCTTTTTTCTTTTCTTTTAAAGAAATTAGCATGGGGGGTAAGCGGAGTAAGCACTTTTAAGCAGCAGTAAGCGGATTTAATCCTGTTTGCATGGGGGTAAGCAATGCCTACACAGGATAAGCAACTTAGAGGCTGAGTGTAAGAATATTTAACTGGAAGTTAGCATTGCTTACTGTCATGCAAACCCATGCAAACCTGCTTACAACTGCTACAAAGTGCCTTAATCACTCTGTATCCAACAGCCCTTGTTCTGTCCAGCAACAAAATAAACAGCCTTTGCAAGTCTCGAACCCAGGAACCTGCACACCATACCCAAAGTGATTTACCACTAAGCAATGTCAGATATAAACATCTCTGATGTTTACTCAAACTTATCATCCAGCACAGTCATTCAACAGTAGAGGAAATGTATTAATATATATAGATGTAGATATATATATATATATATATATATATATATATATATATATATATATATATATATATATATATATAGAGAGAGAGAGAGAGAGATAAGAGAACACAACAAATACATATATGACCAAAGGCACCATTAATGGGGGTGAGGGGGCCTAATTTAAGTACTTCTTGTAATTATTGATATCATCCCCTCCTCCGCAGCCAAACAGATCTGCCTTGTGACAAAATACCAACACTTGCAAGTCTCATACCCAGGACCCTACACAACATAGCCAGAAGAAGTTAACAGTAATCCATCCCACCTGTATGATGTCTGGATGTTATCAATAAGATATCATGGAGAACAGCCTTTCTACCATAGGGAATGTACAATGTGGAAGCAGTAAACATTCCAATGTACATATACTACACACACACACACACACACACACACACACACACACACACACACACACACACACACACACATACACACACACATATATGCAGATACATACATATATATATATATATATATATATATATATATATATATATATATGTATATATACACACATATATATATACACCCATATATATATATATATATATATATATATATATATATATATATATATATATATATATATATATGTATATACACATACACACACACATATACATATATTACTATGTATAGATATGTATAGGAAGATACATATTTAGAGGGTGCACAGCATATTGAACAGCCTGTATTCCTACAGTTGCCACCTTTTAAAATGGACAGTGTTTGATTGTCTCATACAAAAGGCAATTATTGCATGAAACATATACCCACAGACAAGTCCAAGGATATGACACCACACACAGGTTTGCATACATAACAAATGTTTATTTGTGTACTATTTTAGTTGTATATGCCATCTCATATAGATGTTAAGTGTCTGAAATACATACTAACTGAGTAATACAACTCTCAAGCAAAACATTTTATACAGTAATCCGAAAGCATAACATATGTTGCTGTCCAGGTCAAGGCCTTCAGGTAGTACAACAGTAAAGAAACACTGGCCCAGAAGATAAGAATCAATCAACAGTAAGTAATGCAGTTATAGTTCACCAGCCTCCAATTACACTCTGTACTCAACCTCTAGGGGGAAAAGAATTAAGTTGTCACAATGAAGATGTATCTGTTACATAACAATGCTTAACTTAAAACACCACTATCACACTGAACAAACAGAACTGTTGGTAAGACAGTAGGTACTAGCCCACCAATGTTTCCAGGGTGAAATGTATGAAAATGTACAGCCATATACCTTAAGGTGTCTTACTACTGATATCCCTCACATGTTGTAACAGCCTAGGTTATATATGGTGCATACCCCTCCCTCATAGAATGACTTACAGGGGCATACAACAGTGTTACATACACTGACCTTTGGACTGTACAAGGACGCACATGTTTTGCCCAGCTGTAGCCCACATATATATGAACCCTACCCCACAATATGTGTGGTTACCACAACATCACTGGAATGATGGCAGGAATGGCAGCACAACATAATCATAGGCCACTATTTAACCTCTTACTGCATGACATATGGACAAAGCTTGGTATATAGGTGGAGGGCAGAGGCTGGAACAGAGGCCATATTTGCAATATTGTCATTATACACTGTGAAACTTGCTGGTGTTACAGGATTGGTTGCAACATACCCTTATTCAGGAATATGAAGTCAGAAACACAAATGGATGTAGCCATGTACTGATAGCACTCAACAGACAGAATGCCAGTGATATATCTGAGACAAGACCTGTGTGGTGGACAGACAACATAACAGCCAATTCTCTGGTCTTCATGTGGATAGACCCACAGTTGAGACCTATGCAGGCAGAATGCATTCCATGCTAAACTAACATGTACACATAAACCCTGTAACACTAGCAGTATACAATGCATATAACAACACTATTCACACTGTCTGTAGGTCTGGAACCTTATACAAATATGTAGTTGGCCTGTGTCGGAAAGTCCTCTTGTAAGAAGTATTGCTACTTGCTGTCTGTAATGCTGCTGCCCACACACAGGAAGGATGTCCTCCATACAGGAAAGGTAAAGGGACAATGCCCACATGATTTAGTAACTTACAGTAGTAGGTTGCCATGACAGTGTAATTGGAAGTACTACACCGCAGGCTGCATGCAGGGAGCAAGTGGTGGACACTGATTGGTGCAGAGGCCATTACCTGATCATGTGCATCACCTACAAAATCCATGCTGCAATCTATTCAAAGCAGCTGAATCCCTGCAGTAGAGAGAGACAGAGAGAGAGAGAGAGAAAACAAACAAACAAACAAACAAACAAACATCCAGTAAATACAAAGTTGTTCAACAACTGAACCTACAGACATCCCAAGTTAACTAAGGGGACACAGCAAACTGTATCCAGAATAGACGACAATCCTACAACAGGTATGCAAAGCATATATGCATGTAATTGAAAAAAGTACTTGGTCTATAATAATGGGATAGATGATGTGGAATGATTTGTATATGTCCCATCAGGAGTTGTTGTTGTAATGATGTCCTGCTGCACAACTGCTATGGACAATAGTGTCTGCCCTGTGGGCAGTGGGCCATACCTGTCAACTGTGCAGATCAGCACTGAATGACAAGATTTAAGCCATCATAGTGTGTGTTCTGTACCACAAGACATGTATATTAGTGTGGCCAATAGCTGGTGGTGGAAGTAATGCTGTTATGATAAGACACATGAGTTTCAGAGCCCACCACTTGCAGCACAGTCATGTCAATGTGCAATGTAGCATGCACAAACGCCATAGGTGTGCAATAAGCTTACCTGCAATCTGTCCCTATGTATATATCCCCTAATGTTAGACTGTATCCCTGTGTGACACCTGTCTGTGTTGTAGCAAGGCAGAAGAGTGCAGCTGTGAAGGAATGAGAGTTAGAGAGTGTGATATATATATATCTATATGGGATCCGGACACATGCTCGACTAGCATATATCCGAATCACAAAACATCAAACACACATACATGAAAGCGCTTAACATAGACAAGTGCTTCCGTGTATGTGTGCCTATTTTGTAGATTGGACTACAGTGCGGATAAGTGAAAATTCCTTTTTCCCCACTGCAGAGCAGTCTTGGAGTGAGAATAATAAAGTAGGGGGTGTGGAGGGTGCAGGGGGGACAAAGCTTCCCTGCAGAAATGTAGATTTGTTTTTGAACTACACATACACGGATGCGCTTTTCGATGTTAAGTGCTTCCGTGTATGTGTGTTCGATGTTTTGTGATTCGAACATATGCTAGTCGAGCATGTGTCCTAAACCCATATATATATATATATATATATATATATATATATATATATATATATATATATACACATGTATGTCTACAGATATACAGACACACACACACACACACACTCACACACACACACACACACACACACACACATATATATATATTTATGTGTGTGTGTGTGTGTGTATATATATATATATATATATATATATATATATATATATATATATATATATAAAGATGTCCCCTACTGTTGAATGACAGTGCTGCATGATATGTGTGAGACATCACACATATCAATACACACACACATATATATATATATATATATATATATATATATATATATATATATATATATATATATATATATATATATATATATATATATATATATATATGTATACAGCAGTAAGTGGATGCGAAATGGACAGTTATGTCTGGTGTGAACTCCATGTTGGGAACACATTGCTCTTGTTTGTGAAGGTGGGATTGGTATTTTGGAGAAGGATAGTAGGTATATTTGGGGAGGTAGGTTGGGTTGGAAGACAGACAAGACATCATATAGGGGTGGTATATCACATATGTGGTAGGTAAACACCTTGGATGGGGAGTGTTGTTTGGAATGTGGAAGACCATGAGCCCCCATATGGAAAGAATGGGACCAAAGCCCCACCCATGGGTAGACACAACAGCATCTTCACGGTCCTGAAGGTGTCTGAGTTGGGGGCTGACCAGGAGGAGCATGCGGACTCTCTGATTGTGTACTGAGGGCCTCAAGGTGCTGTTGTACATCCCCCAAGTCTCTGTGGAGATCCCTATGCACCAGGCTTTGGACCTCACTTCGGGTGACAGGATCCTGTCTGTGTGTGCTCCTGGGGGGGCTGGGGGGTGAACACCATCCCCTGAGGTGGTTCCACCTCAAGGTTGTGCAGGACCTGTAGATAATGAGGTCCCAGGATGGAACAGATGATGTGTGGCCTTGGCCAGATGAGGTGGGAGAGGTGGTTCTGCTGGCAGCTGTCTTCCAAACATGCTATTGTGTCACTGTTATAGAACATATGTGAGTAGTAATAGTCCACACATTCCAGGATTATGTCTAACAGCATGCATAGATATCCCCATTAACACGAAACAACAGATGTGCAGCAGTCATATAGCAAACAGAACACATGCATATATGGAACCATAGTGGCCCTTACAATGGCATGCAGGTGACAATGTTCATAACATGCCACCAATGATAGTGTTTCAACATGGAACATGACTACAAACACATTGCACAAATTGTTGTAGAATACGATATATGTCCCAACAGTAGGTCTGCTGTAGACATACCTGTTGAGTTGTGTGAGCAGATTGTTGTTGCAGATATGGAGCGGGGGAGACAGAGATGTGTATTAACAACTATTATATCCTTGTAGTATGAGGTCTTCAGACCTGTTTCCCTCTTTATGTCTTTCAGGCACAATGTCTCGGGAGAGACTTCCAATTTACACACCCCAGGAGAATGAAGTCATCATCACATACCTGATGCAGCACTACCACACCCTGTTTGGGCATACAGCCCATGATCTGCAGGACAGGACCGCCCCATGGAATGATCTTGTCCACAGGGTAAATGATGTCAGTCTACATAACCAAAGTTATGAGCAGGTCCGACATTGCTACACTGATCTGCTCCACCATGCCCATTGACGTGCTGATGCCGTTAGGGGGGAACAGCTTGCAACAGGGGGGTCATGCCATCTAGCCCCCCTGACACATGTTGGGAACTCCTCGGCAGCCTTGGGGCACCTACCTGCCTGAAAACACAAGACCCAGTGGAGAGCATAGTGGAGGTGGGTGCTACCCACACAATAGTTGAGGAGCATGCAGGAAAGGCCACAGGGCACATCAGTAGACCACTGTTGCATATCCATCTGCATCTGTACAGTTTAATCATGCATATGTGAGGTGAAATTTTATCTAGTCTGTTGCTGTGTTGTAGTAACAAATAGATGTGCATAATCTGTAGTATTGTGGGTTTGTACTGTTGATGTACTGTAATACTGCTCCCACCCTGTACCAATGCCACAGGTGTGGCTACTGACATCACATCTTTCACACAGCTATGTAGGCCCCTCTGGTATACCTCTGGGGCAGTAGCCTGTAGCTGGTAAGTATGGTGTTTGTTTAGGTTTTCCAATACACCGGTCATGTTATGGCCATGGTATATTCCATGCACACATTTAACACATCTACCCATAATGCATGTTGTACATGTTCACTTACTGTTGCTGTTAACTACACTGCATCACAGTGGTCACTATGGTGGCATATTTGAATGGTATGTAAGAGTCCTGCTATATAACTAACAACCTGTCATTGCAAGATGAGTGCACAGAGATGAACATAATGTTGGGACAAATGGCCTACAGTAGTGACATTTCTGAAATATCAACCTTATACAGTGCTACAACAGTGTATATACCACTATTACAATGGGAATTGTTACAGATCTACAATACAGCATATCACAGTACTGCATTCCACAACCCTTACAACCTGCAATGTGGTCCTAACATGAGCAATGAATGTGTAATATGGAAACCTATGTTAGGACAGCAAATATGGGGAATACATATCTTCACAAACACTGGAAGCATATGTGTGCATACATTCCAGATAACATATTGTGGAAGCAGCTTTTGAGGTACTGACAGCATGCATTCTTCATGAGTATGGACCTTCCAGCAAGTACAGGTCCTCAATGTCACACCAAAAAATGGTCTGCTGTCAGCAGGTAAGTGGGCACATTTGATGGCCAAACATCTTGTACACTCCCCATAGCCACGGTAAGGTTTGAAGGTTGTCAGTGTAATTGTATTTTGTTGGCCATACATGCACCGCTGATGATGAGATCTGTAAATCAGACATCAGGCATTCACAAATGACATCTGTCCACATATCATCCCAGGTATGTGTTGGACAAACACATAGGGGCTGTGAGCAGCAGAGCAAACATAACTGACACACATATACACATTCAGCAATGGTGTGTACACCTGTAAGGTATGGTGTACAGTACATGCCAGTGTGCCGAACAGGTGCACAGCAATACTGTGTACATGGGTGCAGTGTGTTCCAGGGGAAGGGGCATCACCTACTAACACAACACATGCATCACAGGGATGTATAATTTTGGTAACAGGGATTGACTATAGCTGCACTGCATGCTGTTGAGTGCCATATGTCATGCATGTTGACATATGGGTAATGAGAGGTCTGTGTGTAAAATCTTTGTGCAACCTCACCTGTAAGTGTGTGCATGTGTGTGTGTGTGTGTGTGTGTGTGTGTGTGTGTGTGTGTGTGTGTGTGTGTGTGTGGTGCGGTTAATTTGTCTGTAAGTGCTATCTGGTGGAGTGGGGGGGGTTGATGTCTGGACACAGCAGCCATAGCCGGATGTTTGGTGGGGTACCACATAGGCAGATGTACAGTGGTGCTCGTTGGAGAAGTAGGCCATCATGCCCCTTGCAGAAGTGCCACATCTGGTACCACCAGACGCATGTTTCAGGCTGTCATGGAGGTACAGTCACGTATGGAATGGTACACCAGACAGGCTCTGAGGCTGCAGAGGGCTATTCATTCAGCTGTTACAACATCCCTGATCTTGCGGGTGCCCTCTGTTATTTTTCAGAGGTCATGGATAGACAGTTGGGTGAGATGGTGAGAATCCTCGACCGTGGGATGTCTGTGCTCGAACATATGGTGGGAGTGGTGCAAAAGCCATGTGGATGTAGGACAGCAACACCAACAGCTGAAAATCAATGTGGACGTGCCAGAACACAGAACCTCTCCTGTAGTGTCAGTACCAACCCCAGCATTGCTGGGGGGTGCTGTCCACACCACAATACAGCAGGCCATGTGCACGCGGCATTGGCCAGGCCCAAAAGGGACCCTGATCCAGCGGACATTTGTCATCATCAGGGGAGAGTACCATATAGTGGCTTGTACCTGGCGGTGCCCGTGGAACCCCTGGGATACACAGTTCTCATGTCCATGGCCAGAGACGGTGAACTGCACACCCTGTCAGGTATGGTCTGCAGCTGTCCAACAAACCCCTGTATAGGGCAGCCACATGGCAAAACTGTGTGCATGCATACACACACAATACCAACACAGCTAGGGCAACCCCATACCTACACACACCACATCACAACAGTCAAATTAATAATTAAACCCCCTCACTCATACACATGGTGTCAAACATATGGCTTAGCCTAAGTCTCTGGCAAACCAACAACACACCCTGTGCATATGATGACACCTGTGCCACATCCCTGTCATCCATAACATCGATGCAGGAACAGGCTAATATTGTTCTGATGCACAGGGTCACTGTACTATGGTGTGCCAATGTAATGCTGTTTAACATGTTGTCAGCAGTAAAGTTTAATGCGTACATGTCAGGAAATGTAGCTGTCCAGCCACGATGCATTATAGCTGTTATTTACACTGAGTGATTGTGGTCTCCATAATGTATTCCATTTGTGTTGTAGGTGTCCATGTGTCAACAGGATGATGGTCTGCTGCTGTATCCTACAAGGGGTATGGCACTGTGATGACATCTTGGCTGTACCATATCCTGGGTACAGGTGAACACATGTCACAGGTCTGTATAACAGTTACTGCATGTGCCACATGGCCGATAGGTCTGGGGGTGGTGTACACAGGTGAGTGCATGGTGGCTGATGTTAGCAGCCCTTCTACAGTGGACAATGGTAAGTGTACTGGGTGGTACACACCATATGTTTGTGTATAATACACTCAGAGGCTTTGGTGCTGATGCAATACACGAAGAATACTGTACACAATGATGTATGTACCTGTACAAGGAACCCATTTTAGCCTATGTAATTCCACCAAGACAGAATAGGCACAACAACACATTGGGGAATAAGCAGTCTGCTAGTTTAATGTCTTGACATTGGTACTGGCAGGTTATATGTCCCCTTCCCCAATGTAGTGCAATCCTCAACTTGTTAAACATAGATGTGCTGGTGTGGGTGGCAGAGCCCTACCCTTTGGAGGGTGAGAGGTGTTGCAGAAATGCAGATAGTGTGATAGACAACTACTTAACCTGTTAACATGAACTGTACAGAATTACAGCCAGCTAAGTGGGGGGATACACTCAACAGTAACTGCAATGATGGTGGCTGTGTCCACAAGAGCCACACCCAGCTATATATACCAACCCCAGTATCACTGTACACCTATACAGTGGGAAAGAGGGCATTTACACATCTACCACTAGTTGTGATGGAATGCATTTCCACAGAATGATACCTGCGAAATGTTAGCATTTGCCAGGCAGTTCTCAGACAGATGACCTCCTGGGACATGTATATTCTGCAAACAAAAGTAGATTCCTTTACATACACACACACTCTTATTTGGCAACACTGGGACTAGAACCCCTACCTAGGTATGTAGTGCTACTGATGTGTGTGGCCTTAATTGCACACGCCACACAGCTTTTAGGATGAGGTGTATTCCAGGTTACATGTTACGTGAAAAACATCCCCAGGCCTGTACAGTATGGTAATGGGGGATCAACTGGTTGTTTATGGACAATACATAGTGTGACAGACTGTCATATACATATTTACAAACACATAACAGTCATACACACATCTGAGAGACCTGGGCATATCAGAGCTAACTACCTTGTCAGTGTGTCCATTCTGTTACAGATAAGTTGCATACAGCACATGCATAACTGGGCTGGATAGTGTTATCAGTTACCTGCATGGTTGACGGTTACAGTGGTCCCCATAAAGTGGAACATGGGACATGTACTGGGGGTACTATGGTGTAAAGACAGCATACCCAGCACCCACACCCCACAGTGGATATTGTATGCACTGAAACCCATGATAACACTCTGACATACCCACCATCACACATTGATCAGGACTGCAATACAACCCCTTGTCTACCCCAAGAGTGCATCTACAGGGATATGCATCTAATGCACATTCCACAGGGATTGTAGGATGATGCATTGTCATGGCTCTCTCATGGTCAGCAACATCACTATCCCTAATACTGTGTGTTAAGGTGTATTGTATTAGGAGAATGTGGCATCAGAATGCTGTATCCTACAAATATATACACACACACACACACACACACATACACACACTTGCCAGAACTCATCCCATGCCTATCAACCCATTTGTACAACAGTGTTGTGCTGGTAATGCAAGCCCCAGGTAGCCCTTAGGGAGAAGAGTGTAACAAGGTACATGTAATGTCCAGTACAGCAACAGCCACATCTAACTATGGCAAAGGGGGGTGTGGTGGGTGTGAAGGGCCTCAGGGTATTATCAACTATAGGTCTACAAACACACAGACACTGTTATTCTCAGTAATGCACACGGACAGATTTGTCAGTACTGGGGTCCATTGGTGCAGGTGTTCATTGGTGTGTACCAGGCTATTGTCCATGGAGAGATGGGAAGTGTAGGGGATGTGTGTGCAGTGGTATACCACCTGTCATGTGCCAGCAGGCCATCTATCAACAGATGCCACAGGGGTGATCCTCAGGGTGAGAGTTACATGCAACATTCAATCATCTGATTGCCTCTTGCAGAAGGCCAGTGAGGTGCTCCAGCTGACATGTATGCAACATGTATTACACAACATGGTCAGTGTCTGTCTTGGAGACCTGTACCCAAGCATGTTCTGTTGACTGTGGTAGTGTAGTTGAGGCATCCATGGCATATGGTGTGTACAGGGCGTATATTCCTAGCTGTGGCATTCATAACACAGCTGGGCAGACATGTCAGTGTCAGTCAAGCATAGATTGCCTGTAAGTAGCCAAGATTTATACCTGACATCTACACATCTGTACAGAGGACAGACAGACATCAGCTAGCCAACTGACTAGGCATTAGGATAAATGTGTTGACAGACAAACATCTGCCACCCATAGGTATGCCATTAGTACATGACAGCAGCCCTCAATGACATGTCCTATACACACAGTAGTCTACAGTTAATATCTACATGTCAGATCAATATCCAGTAGGAAATATTTAATAAGACACAGCTCACACACCAAGAATATGACAGTGAGGACTCAGAGTCCATCTTTGCATGCAGGGGTGTTTGGTTCCAGTACTACAATCTGCAATCTACTCTTACTTGGGAAAGCACTGTCAAGAGTAGTAATGTAATGATGCACTACATGCCAGTGTGACTGCATATAACCTGAGATACTACCCATGTATGTAACACATTCAAATGGAAAAGAGTGTTGTACAAGCCATATATACTCAGGTGTCCCAGACAGTAGACTCACACCCCTTGCTACATAATGACAGCACATAGACACATGTCATGTACATGGACTTAAATACACTTGTTAAAGATGTCATTACCCTGCTATTTTATCAGACCAAAATGTGAGCACTGGTTACCAGGGCTGAGCCATGCTTAGCAGGTTTCAGCATTGCTGCAATATAAATGCTAAGCACATCTGCACACTGGTAAGCAAAGCCTAAATGGTGTAAGCTCCTTTTTGTTTAACCATAAATTAGCAGCACTTACTGTCACGCAAAACCATGCAAACCTGCTTAAAGCTGCTCAAAACTGCCTTAGCCACTCTGTACCCAACAGCTCTTGTTCTGCCCAGCAACAAAATAAGCAGCTCTTGCAGGCCTTGAACCCAGGACCCTGTACACTATAGTCACAGTAGTTAACCACTAAGCCATCACAGCTGTGAAGACAGTTGTTGTTTTTTCCAATATATCTGTCAGTACACATACTGAATAGTATTGAACAACTGCTATGACTTCTACAATTGTGTAGTACTTGTTAGTGATATTACTACTGAATCACATATGTTGTTATATCTAAATATACACATATCAGATAAATACGGTATGATACATCTGGGAAGGTATATACAACAGTCATGTTTACACATAACAAGGATATGGATATATATATCTATCTATCTATATATATATATATATATATATATATATATATATATATATATATATATATATATATATATATATATACATATATATATATAGATATATATATACACACATATGTAGATGTATGTGTACATGTACATACACATATATATTCATAAATATATATTTATATACATCTGTATATGGCGTTATATATATGGTCATATATAGCTCTATCTGTATATATATATAAATCTACATATATATATATATATATATATATATGTGTGTGTGTGTGTGTGTGTGTGTATGCATATATCCATATATGTATGTATATATATTTATATGTGTGTGTGTGTGTGTGTGTGTATATATATATATATATATATATATATATATATATATATATATATATATATATATGACATATGTCCAGAACATGTAGTGGAGTCATACCTCAGCACCAATAGTCACAACCTCTTAGTGCAAGGGGATATCATGTAAGTATTGCAGGTATAAATGTAGACTGTTGCTACTGTAACAGGGGTTGTCTTAACAGAAATGTGTGTGGGAAGTCACATCTGATACTGACATGTATGCTATCAGTTAGTGACAGACATCCTAAGATCATCATACTACAGTACCACAGATATCACAGTAATGGTCCTGTGGAATACAGCAGAGGATATGACCAATAAATGTGGACAGTCTGACACACTCAGGTCAGTCCAGAGGTGTACACAGAACTCCTTAGTGCAAGACGTGTGGACCAAGGCTGACAAAGTGGATGTTTACAGCCATGTAAATGGGGATATCACGTAAATACTGGAATAGATATGCTCACACAGTTTATGCATTCACACACTCCTGTCTGTCCTGACACATAATAACTGGAGGAGCAGTGGTCCCAAGCCCATTTACTACCCACTAGTTTGTGACATACATCTGTACAGCATCCACTGCTTTGTCAGAAATACACAACAGTTATGGTGACCCAGCAGCAGTACATCTGACAAATATCTGGACATAACATCACACTGGGTAAGTACACTGAGCTGCTAGGCATGTCACAAAGTACTGTGCAAACTACAGACAGACTGCCACAACACTGGCCTACATTTCTTATGGGGGAATACACATGTACCTGCAAATATAGCAGGCTCTATAGGCATGAAACAGCATGGAGTAACAGATACCTGTGTGAAAGCGCATACCCACAAGCAATCTGAACACAGCCACAGCCACATATGGTAAGCATGCTTAATATTACAGTATATGGGCTGTGTGATCAACACCATCCTCATATGTGCCACTCACACACTAACCCTACATATACTGGGCCAATACACAGTGTATTCCGATGCCTGACTTTGGTATGGGACATGTAGTCGTCAATAGGGTACCCTACACTGGAGCAGTATGCAACATCAGATAGAACAGGACCAAGAACAATGACATCTACCACAGTCTGTACACAGGCCAATGTACATATTCACAATACACACTATGTTGACAATCACAATAAGTACACAGACCTCACTACTGTTCGCACTACAAAAGAATGTTCAAGTTTTGTCCTCAAATATAAGCCCTACTATACATAACATGTCTAGCAGTCTGATATCTCACTGGCTTGTTATCAGGTATGATGTCAATAAATAATGGTGTACTGAACATATGCACCTCTTACTGCATAACATATGTACAAAGGTTGACAGAGTTGAGGCTGGAGGCACAAACACAGGGCCAATATTGACACGTTGTTGTGATAAACTCATACATTTATTAATGTAACAGGGTTTGTGATGACATATGTCTTCTGAGGGATGTGAAGTCAGTAACTCTCATGGCTGTCACCATGTACTGACTGCAATCCTCAGACTATGCTACTGCATTTCTAAAGATTGGACATCTGTGAGTAACATAACACATGTAAGACTCCAAACACTGGCCAGTCTGCAGATAGCCCTACAGGTGAGAGTTTCCTCAACCACATAACACCGTCATGGCAGGTATTAAATCATGTAGACCTGCCATATCCACACTAACCCTGTTAAACCAACATTACTTCAAATGTAGAAAAGCAAGACTTACATTCTGTCCTCATGTCTGTAACATCCCCCTCCTGTTTGTTGGCCTGTCTCCACAGTGTATGTTGAAAGAAGTATATCCCACTACCCTCTGTGATGCTTTTTGCCAAACACCAACATGAAGTCCTCCTCATAGTGAATGAAAAGGGCCAACACCCACATGATGTTCCTAGTTATAGGAGTGTGTTTCCATGCAATTGGCTATGGGAATGTTACCACACCTGTTCCATGTGCAATCAGCTAGTGGGGGACTACAATTCATGCACAGGCCATCAGCTGATCATGAGCATCATTTACAAAACACAAACTGCTGCCGAAGCAAAGCAGGTGTACTTTTCCACATCCACCAGAGAGGGAGTGAGAGAGACAGACAGAGTAAGAAAGAAGGGGGTAGGAGAGTAAGAGCTAAGCATGTTTGTGTCACACACTTACCAGTACAGGGTTTCAAAGCCCAGCCTGACTATGTATAGCTATTAAATTTTTATGGAGTTATTGCATGCACCACAGAGCTTACATGTTGGAGTGTTGTCCAAAGGTATATTTGAAGGTGAGTGACATCAGCAACAGTGATAAAGGAGGGATAAGGTAAGTGTAGTACATGTGCCTCTCCAAAAAAGCAGTTGTCAAGGAAGACACAACCACACTCTCTCAGGGACTCACACACATTATCACAGGTGGCATGGTCAGGATTAGAATTCCTAACTTACTAGTTTGCTACACTACAGTATTACGCAGGTATCACATGCACCACCGAGGTTATCAGGCTGATATATGCACAAAGGGTATGTCAAGGTGACTGACATCAGAAGGCATGCTTCAGTAGGGCAATGGGAGGTGTAGTGAGTGTGAATGGCTTCCAAATCATTAATCTCCACACACACACACACACACACACACACACACACACACACACACACACAGATTTGCCAGTACTGACATGCATGGGTTCATTGCTTGATAGGTGTGTAGGTGTGTAGTGGTTGACTGTGCCACAAGGTTGTACAAGGCTAGGCAAAGAGTATACCTTGGCATCAGGCCACATGACAATGGTCTGCAGTGTGGCTCAGGGGTGTAGTCCCTGGATTGGCCCACACAGGTGGGTATTGTATTCACCATACACTCATCTGTGTTACTATTGTGGGTGGCCAGTGCTGTGCAATGCTTGCCATGTATGTGTTCTATATTCCATAACATGGATGGTATCTGGGATGTGCACAAGTCCCACATGCATGTTCTGTGACATGTGGAAGTGTACCTGGCGTGTCTGAAGCATGTTGTGTGGACAGATTGTTATCATCTGATGTGGCATTCCTGATCTCATGTGGTGAGAAATGGCTATGGAACTGAGGTTGATCCTGCACCTACATTGACAGCATGATACAGGTATGCACTGCTGTTAGTGGTATCTGTCCATACAGGGCATGTGTATAAGTCATGGCATTTCCTTTGTGGGTTACATTTGCTGACTCTAAAGTTGTTGCAGCCGTCCAGTGGGAAACATACAAAGGACCACTGTAAGCAATTATTTGCCTGTTGCAGGGATGGAACAGGGTGTCATGTCCTCTGTAGTCCACTGCAATCACACCATGGTTACTATCTATGGGCAACATGCAGGGAACTACCAACATAGTGGTTGTTGCCTAGCCAAGTGTGTTTGTGTATAAGACATGGGTGGAGAGTGTTCTCTGGTTAATACAACGGTTGCCTATATTGTTCCCCAATCCATAATATCACATGTAGGAGTATGGGTTGTCTACACCAGCATCTCTGCTGTTTGACATCTGTAGTCCTTGTACGGTGGACAGTGTGACCTATAATAGGTCCTCAATATAAGAAATTTGCAAAACCCAACCCACAATGAGTCCTGTTATTACACAATCACAGCTACCTCCACACAGGATACTGATGACAAACACACACACACACACACACACACACACACACACACACACACACACACACACACACACACACACACACACACACACTTGACAGTGCTGAGATTCAAACCACTACCTAGCTATTTATTGCTACTACAGTGCACTGTATTTCTCGCATGTGCCACGGAACTTACAGGGCTAGTCTTTCCCCAAAGGTGTATTTCAAGGTGAATGACATCAGCAGGCTTGCCAAAGTAGGGCAATGGAAAGTCTATTGACTGTGAATGTCCTCAAAAGCATTGATCCCTACACAAACACTTACACACACACACACACACACACACACACACACACACACACACACACACACAGTTGCCATGTCTGGGATTAGAACTCCTACCTAATACATCACACTACAGCATTACCCAGTTATAGCACATGCCACGGAGCTTACAGGGCTACTCTTTCCGCAAAGGTGTATTTCAAGGTGAATGACATCAGCAAGCTTACCAAAGTAGGGCAATGGAAAGTGTATTGACTGAGAATTACCTCAAAAGCATGGATCTCTACACAGACAAACACACAGAGTTTCATAGTTGCCATGTCAGGGATTAGAAGTCCTACCTAACTACCACATCATGCAGTTATAGCACGCGCCATGGAGCTTACAGGGCTACTCCTTTCCCAAAGGTGTATTTCAAGGTGAATGACATCTACAGGCTTGCCAAAGTAGGGCAATGGAAATTGTAGTGACTTTGAATGGCCTCAAAAAGCATTGATCCTTACACACACACACACACCCGCAGAGTTTTACAGTTGCCATGTCTGAGATTAGAACCCCTACCTAACTAGGACATCACACTATAGCATTACACATTTATAGCACATGCCACAGAGCTTAAAGGGCTACTCTTTCCCCAAAGATGTATTTCAAAATGAATGACATCAGCAGGCTTGCCATAGTAGGGCAATGGGGAATTCAGTGTGTGTGAATGGGCCATAAACCATTCATCTGGAATCACACACACAACACTCAGTCACACACAGGTTTACATTTAACAGGAACGTGTATACAACTGCTAGATGAATAATGACGTGTACAGTCATGTTACACAGTTATCACAAGCACCACAGACACTATAGTGTTGAGGGATACCAGAAGCAAATATCTACAGTGATAGACATTTGCCATCATGTTGTATTGGCTAATTGGATGTGTGCTGGGTGGGACAGGCCTCATGATGGGATGCTCTTTGTCAATGTCTGTCACTCTCTTCCACACATCTATGTATGTGTATGTTTGGCCTATTAAAGTGTGTTGTCTTTGGATATATGCGTGTATTCCAATCTGATGTTTGTGCAAAGCATGACTGGTTTGCAATGTGGAGTGTAGGCACAAACATCTGTGACTGACAGATATGTATAGTCCACTGTTGTTGCCAGACATGGGCTTCATTAAGTGTGGGAGCATGCCCACTATGACTTTCTGTATTGAATGTGTGAATCCATTCCAGGTAGGTTGTACTCCAGTGCAGGCTTTTTTGTTCTACACCTACAGGCTAGCAACCTGTTTCTGCAGGATATCTGTAGATCGGTGGACAATATGGGGTCCCAATGGGCAAAGGATAGTGGGATACTGTAACTAATTGTGTCTGTCCTGCTTCTGCTACATGGTTTTGGTGTTAGCAGAGATATTCAGACATATGTACTGTTTTACACTGTGATGTTTTATGCCATCAAGTACTGACAAGTATACATATTTACTTGCAGTAATTTACTGGGGAACACAAGATGAATGAAGCTGTGTCCAGTACTGTGGTCTGCAGCCTACATATTCTTGCACAATCATGCCATGCTGGAGGGGGAGTTGCAGACACTTGCTAATGGGTCTGTGTAAATGGTTCAGCACCTTGGTACTGTGGTGGCTGAGGATTCCATGCTTGTACATTCATCACCGTAACAGTATGGCCATATCCTGCTGTGGCCATTCCTCACAGCTGTACAGATTCACACAGGTTCCCAGAGGCAGGGCTCATATTTCTGGTCATTACCCCTTCACATTGTTGTATATGAGCAGGTTTGTGGCCACCCATTCCTGTGTTTGCAGGCAGGGATAGTATGTACACACATCTGAGTTTCAGACTTCACACACTCCATGGCGTCCATGCTTCTATCCCCCCATCTGTTATTCTATCCTTTTCTGAACATTATGCAAACGTTATCAGCTAAATATCCCTATAGTTATCACTTCATCCCAGCAGTATTTAGGGGTTGGTCCACAGTTCATACAGTAGGACATGGTGGACATGCTACTGGAATTTGTTGACATGGTCTTGTATTTGTGTTCTGTGGACTGTGTTATGTTGTTATTTGTGAGACCATGAGATAGCATATATTGGCAGTACGGGTGAGACACAGGCCAGGGCATTTGGTAATGATGCAAGCCATCTGTAGCAGGCCAGTTCATTGTGTCACTCCTACAGTCCCAGGCTGGGGTGACAGGGTAGGTGTGCAAGGTGTTAATGTCAATAGTTTCTGTCCATATTGATCCATTGGTGTGGATGCTGGCAGGGTGCTGCTTACAGCTAGAGACACACCTGCATGAGACACCTCTTCATCATGCTGCATTTTGTGGCTATTCCCATACAGAGATGGGAATCATATTGTACTCATTCCCAACAGCAGGGATAAGACTTGTGAGGTACGTGTGGCTGATGGTGGGTTGAGCTGGGTGCATGTGTACTTTGGAAGCTACTTGCAGCTGACTCACAGATATACATGGGGCATTCCACTTATTCTGGCTTGTGCAGGGACATCAGCAGTTTCTCAGTACTTCATACCTGTGCCTTTTGTGGTCTGCCAGTGTTTTGCCAGACTAAATCAGTATTCCATACTACACAGCCAACTAATGTGCTGCTAACCTGTATGTACAATTCCAAAGGTGTGTCCATTTGACAATAACATTTTATACACTCTCTGTCTAGTGTACTTCCACCTGTGTACTGTTTGTATATCTGGACCCACATTCATGACATGTCCATCTTTCAGATGGTGACAGATATTACATCTGAACAATTAGTATGGATTACTGCTGGATTGTGTCTTGCTGGGATGCATTGTGTTTGGCACTGCAGTTTTGAGAACTTGGCCCTGTCATCAACAGTACTGGCCACTGGCCACTGGGACACAATTCTCTATGCCTACATGCTGACCACTTTCACACAATATACAACACACAACAACCCAACACACACAGCCATGCATATTGTACACATTCTACAATCTATCCTGCTACTTTGGCCAGCTCAGGTAATCTGTGCTCCACTGTTATTATACCTACATGTACATGTTACTACATTTCTACATAGGATTGTGTGTGTGTGTGTGGGGGGGGGGGCACAGCCTGACAACTGTAAACATTTGCTATGACTGTACTTGGTATTTCAGGTACTCCATTTCATTATGTATTCTGACCTATTGTGCAGACTAGAAGTATATCAGTGTATTACAGTTCTATTGACCTACATTTCAGTTTCAGACTTCTTACCCTTCAGAACTAACATCCCATTGTCTGACCTGTTGTAGTCTGTCTGTGTAGGTCTGGAGGGGGACTGTTCTTCATAGCCATCAAGCAGATGACTTGTCACAGCCTTTCTTTGTGTTTGTCTACACCTGCCCTGCTGGCTTTAACTGTTGTTGGGTATGTGAGCCTCATTGACTTGCATGTGTGTGTCCTATGGACACACATTTGGCCCACCACATGTCCTGCAGTGGGTTTTGTCACCTTGTCTAGTACTGCCTACTATGTTGACACCAGTATTTTTTAAGTATTTCATGCTGCCAATATAAGTGCCCACTATCTGCTGCCATCACCATTCAGCCACCCGACTTCCTAACATGCTCACATCCATACCATAGATACAGGTAACAGAACATACTACTACATTCAGCAATTGATAGTGAGCATGACTTACTTTGGGGCTGTGCTAGTATTGAGGATGGTGCTGGAGGGCTGACTATGTCGGATGCATATAGTACACTCCCTATACTTGGTTAAGCACAAGTAGTGTCATGCTTGACATCCCTTTTACTGTATGTGGGGGTCGGAGTGAGGTGTCCTTCCCTGGGTTCCTACCATGTCAGTGTATGCACTATGCTTTGCCTCTTTGCCAAGACCTGGGCATACTGAGCACGCCTTCTTCTGCCTACTGGGGCAGGTTCAGATTGTTCCTCCTCCAAGTCACTCTGTGCCTGTGTTGGCCTTGGCAATGGTGGGTTGCTGTGTGGCCATGCCCAATGCTATTCCTGCTGCAGCTGTTTTAGCAGAATCATATTGTGTAGCATGACACATACAATGACAATTTGGGTACATGTTGGTGGTGAGTACTGCAAGGCTCCACCGGATATGTCCAGGCACTGGAACCATGACTTGAGCATCGCAAACACATACTCTATTATGATTCTGGTCTGTGCGTGTGCCTCATTATAGAGTTCTTGTTCGGGTGTGTGGCCATTTATGATGGGTGTCATCAACCATGGCTCCAGTGAATAACCAGCATTCCCCACTAGGTGGCCATATGGGATGTCCCCAGTGGCAAATCTCTGGTACAGCTGCATCATATGCCAGATGTGGGAGTCATGATAGCTTCAAGGGCTGCCAGCACACACATTCATTATAATGTCCTGGGCATCGCACATGACCTGGCAGTTGATGGAGGGGAAGCCCTTGCAGTTTATGTAGATTCTACCCCGCTCGCTGGGTGGTGTTTTGATGTGTATGTGCGTGCAGTCTATAGCACCCACTACCACAGGGAATTCTGCTATTTGGTGGAAGAGACGCATGTTGCTGGTCAACGCCTCACGGGTGTTGAAGAAATATATGTTCTCACCGGCATGTGTTGACATGGCATCCAGGAACTGGTGGAGTGTCCTGGATGCTGATGCCTGTGAGATCCCCATGATATCCCCAGTTGGTGTTTGGAAGATACCTGTAGCCAGTATTCTTAAGCCTGCACATACCTTGGTATCCACTGGGATGGGTTCCCCTCTGTTGGTTCTGTGTGTGAGGCATGGCCGGCTCAGCTCAACAATTTCCTGTAGGAGGTCCCTGTCCACCCTATAGTGCTCCACTGTCTCCAGCTCATGTAGCCTCTGGTAGGTTACCCTGGGTCTGTACACTCTTCTCCTTCTCCTCACTGTGGGTTGGCCATCAGCATTCTCATCCTCACCACACTCAGCCTCTTCCACATGTTGATTTATGAGAGCGAATGCAGCCCCTATCATTTTGTTGCTTTTGTTAGGTAAAATTTTCCCATTTGTGTACACCGGTGGTGTAGAGTTTGTGGGAAAATCCAGAGTGAAAGGTGTTTGCATAGTTTATAGTAGTGTGCTGGGCTGGGCTGCTGCTTGTGTAATTGGCTGCTTCTGATTCATTTCACCTGCCAGCTATGCTAGTTCTCCTTGATTACCTTCCTACTGCTGTTTTCCCTTCCCATTACCTTCCTGTTTAAGCCCCAAGGTGCACAGCGCAAACCCAGATGTGAATGGAGCTGCTATTTCCTGGTTTAATATTTTTTTGTTTAAAACCTGGTGCGTGGCACGCACACCCATTTAGGCAATGTAAAGACTGCTAGGCAGCTTCAGACACACCCCCTTCCTTAGCTCTGCTAAGCCAATGTACATATTCACAATACACACTCTGTTGACAATCACGATAAGTACACAGACCTCACTACTGTACACACTACAAAAGAATGTCCAGGTTTTGTCCTCAAATATAAGCCCTACTATACATAACATGTCTAGCAGTCTGATATCTCACTGGCTTGTTATCACGTATGATGTCAATAAATAATGGTGTACTGAACATATGCACCTCTTACTGCATAACATATGTACAAAGGTTGACAGAGTTGAGGCTGGAGGCACAAACACAGGGCCAATATTGACATGTTGCTGTGATAAACTCATACATTTATTAGTGTAACAGGGTTTGTGGTGACATATGTCTTCTGAGGGATGTGAAGTCAGTAACTCTCATGGCTGTCACCATGTACTGACTGCAATCCTCAGACTATGCTACTGCATTTCTAAAGATTGGACATCTGTGAGTAACACAACACATGTAAGACTCCAAACACTGGCCAGTCTGCAGATAGCCCTACAGGTGAGAGTTTCCTCAACCACATAACACCGTCATGGCAGGTATTAAATCATGTAGACCAGCCATATCCACACTAACCCTGTTAAACCAACATTACTTCAAATGTAGAAAAGCAAGACTTACATTCTGTCCTCATGTCTGGAACATCCTCTTCCTGTTTGTTGTCCTGTCTCCACAGTGTATGTTGAAAGAGGTATATCCCACTACCCTCTGTGATGCTTTTTGCCAAACACCAACATGAAGTCCTCCTCACAGTGAATGAAAAGGGCCAACACCCACATGATGTTCCTAGTTATAGGAGTGTGTTTCCATGCAATTGGCTATGGGGATGTTACCATATCTGTTCCATGTGCAATCAGCTAGTGGGGGACTGCAATTCATGCACAGGCCATCAGCTGATCATGAGCATCATTTACAAAACACAAACTGCTGCCAAAGCAAAGCAGGTGTACTTTTCCACATCCACCAGAGAGGGAGTGAGAGAGACAGACAGAGTAAGAAAGAAGGGGGTAGGAGAGTAAGAGCTAAACATGTTTGTGTCACACACTTACCAGTACGGGGTTTCAAAGCCCTGCCTGACTATGTATTGCTATTAACTTTTTATGGAGTTATTGCATGCGCCACAGAGCTTACATGTTGGAGTGTTGTCCAAAGGTATATTTGAAGGTGAGTGACATCAGCAACAGTGATAAAGGAGGAATAAGGTAAGTGTAGTACATGTGCCTCTCCAGAAAAGCAGGTGTCAAGGAAGACACAACCACACTCTCTCAGGGACTCACACACATTATCACAGGTGGCATGGTCAGGATTAGAATTCCTAATTTACTAGTTTGCTACACTACAGTATTACGCAGGTATCACATGCACCACAGAGGTTATCAGGCTGATATATGCACAAATGGTATGTCAAGGTGACTGACATCGGAAGGCATGCTTCAGTAGGGCAATGGGAGGTGTAGTGAGTGTGAATGGCTTCCAAATCATTAATCTCCACACACACACACACACACACACACACACACACACACACACACACACACACACACACACACACACACACACACACACACAGATTTGCCAGTACTGACATGCATGGGTTCATTGCTTCATAGGTGTGTAGGTGTGTAGTGGTTGACTGTGCCACAAGGCTGTACAAGGCTAGGAAAAGGGTATACCTTGGAATCAGGCCACATGACAATGGTCTACAGTGTAGCTCAGGGGTGTAGTCCCTGGATTGGACCACACAGGTGGGTATTGTATTCACCATACACTCATCTGTGTTACTATTGTGGGTGGCCAGTGCTGTGCAATGCTTGCCATGTATGTGTTCTATATTCCATAACATGGATGGTATCTGGGATGTGCACAAGTCCCACATGCATGTTCTTTGACATGTGGAAGTGTACCTGGCATGTCTGAAGCATGTTGTGTGGACAGATTGTTATCATCTGATGTGTCATTCCTGATCTCATGTGGTGAGAAATGGCTATGGAACTGAGGTTGATCCTGCACCTACATTGACAGCATGATACAGGTATTCACTGGTGTTAGTGGCATCTGTCCATACAGGGCATGTGTATAAGGCATGGTATTTCCTTTGTGGGTTACATTTGCTGACTCTAAAGTTGTTGCAGGCGTCCAGTGGACGGAACAGGGATGGAACAGGGTGTCATGTCCTCTGTATTCCACTGCAATCACACCATGGTTACTATCTATGGGCAACATGCACGGAACTACCAACATAGTGGTTGTTGCCTAGCCAAGTGTGTTTGTGTATAAGACATGGGTGGAGAGTGTTCTCTGGGTAATACAACGGTTGCCTATATTGTTCCCCAATCCATAATGTCACATGTAGGGGTATGGGTTGTCTACACCTGCCTCTCTGCTGTTTGACATCTGTAGTCCTTGTAAGGTGGACAGTGTGACCTATAATAGGTCCTCAATATAAGAAATTTGCAAAACCCAACCCACAATGAGTCCTGTTATTACACAATCACAGCCACCTTCACTCAGGATACTGATGACAAACACACACACACACACACACACACACACACACACACACACACACACACACACACACACACACACACACACACTTGACAGTGCTGAGATTCAAACCACTACCTAGCTATTTATTGCTACTACAGTGCACTGTATTTCTCGCATATACCACGGAACTTACAGGGCTAGTCTTTCCCCAAAGGTGTATTTCAAGGTGAATGAAATCAGCAGGCTTGCCAAAGTAGGGCAATGGAAAGTCTATTGACTGTGAATAGCCTCAAAAGCATTGATTCCTACACAAACACACACACACACACACACACACACACACACACACACACACACACACACACACACACACACACACACAGTTGCCATGTCTGGGATTAGAACTCCTACCTAATACATCACACTACAGCATTACCCAGTTATAGCACATGCCACGGAGCTTACAGGGCTACTCTTTCCGCAAAGGTGTATTTCAAGGTGAATGACATCAGCAGGCTTACCAAAGTAGGGCAATGGAAAGTGTATTGACTGAGAATTACCTCAAAAGCATGGATCCCTACACAGACAAACACACAGAGTTTCATAGTTGCCATGTCAGGGATTAGAAGTCCTACCTAACTACCACATCATGCAGTTATAGCAAGCACCACGGAGCTTACAGGACTACTCCTTTCCCAAAGGTGTATTTCAAGGTGAATGACATCTACAGGCTTGCAAAAGCATGCCCAGTATGACTTTCTGTATTGAATGTGTGAATCCATTCCAGGTAGGTTGTACTTCAGTGCAGGCTTTTGTGTTCTACACCTACAGTTAGCGGTGGACAATATGGGGTCACAATGGGCAAAGGATAGTGGGATACTGTAACTAATTGTGTCTGTCCTGCTTCTGTTACATGGTTTTGCTGTTAGCAGAGATATTCAGACATATGTACTGTTTTACACTGATATTTTATGTCATCAACTACTGACAAGTATACATATTTACTTGTAGTAACTTACTGGGGAACACAAGATGAATGAAGCTGTGTCCAGTACTGTGGTCTGCAGCCTACATATTCTTGCACAATCATGCCATGCTGGAGGGGGAGTTGCAGACACTTGCTAATGGGTCTGTGTAAATGGTTCAGCACCTTGGTACTGTGGTGGCTGAGGATTCCATGCGTGTACATTCATCACCGTAACAGTATGGCCATATCCTGCTGTGGCCATTCCTCACAGCTGTACAGATTCACACAGGTTACCCAGAGGCAGGGCTCATATTTCTGGTCATTACCCCTTCATGTTGTTGTATATGAGCAGGTTTGTGGCCACCCATTCCTGTGTTTGCAGGCAGGGATGGTATGTGCACACATCTGAGTTTCAGACTTCACAAACTCCATGGTGTCCATGCTTCTAACCCCCTATCTGTTATTCTATCCTTTTCTGAACATTATGCAAACGTTATTGGCTAAATATCCCTATAGTTATCACTTCATCCCAGCAGTATTTAGGGGTTGGTCCACAGTTCATACAGTAGGACATGGTGGACATGCTACTGGGATTTGTTGACATGGTCTTGCATTTGTGTTCTGTGGACTGTGTTATGTTGTTATTTGTGAGACCATTAGATAGCATATATTGGCAGTACTGGTGAGACACAGGCCAGGGCATTTGGTAATGATGCAGGCCATCTGTAGCAGGCCAGTTCATTGTGTCACTCTTACAGTCCCAGGCTGCAAGCCACTGTATTCCCCTGGGGTGACAGGGTAGGTGTGCAAGGTGTTAATGTCAATAGTTGCTGTCCGTATTGATCCATTGGTGTGGATGCTGGCAGGGTGCTGCTTACAGCTAGAGACACACCTGCATGGGACACCTCTTCATCATGCTGCATTCTGTGGCTATTCCCATACAGAGGTGGGAATCATATTGTACTCATTCCCAACAGCAGGGATAACACTTGTGAGGTATGTGTGGCTAATGGTGGGTTGAGCTGGGTGCATGTGTGCTATGGAAGCTACTTGCAGCTGACTCACAGATATACATGGGGCATTCCACTTATTCTGGCTTGTACAGGGACATCAGCAGTTTCTCAGTACTTCATACCTGTGCCTTTTGTGGTCTGCCAGTGTTTCGCCAGACTAAATCAGTATTCCATACTACACAGCCAACTAATGTGCTGCTAACCTGTGTGTACAATTCCAAACGTGTGTCCATTTGGCAATAACATTTTATACACTCTCTGTCTAGTGTACTTCCACCTGTGTACTGTTTGTATGTCTGGGCCTACATTCATGACATATACATCTTTCAGATGGTGACAGATATTACATCTGAACAATTAGTATGGATTACTGCTGGGTTGTGTCTTGCTGGGATGCATTGTGTTTGGCACTGCAGTTTTGAGAACTTGGCCCTGTCATCAACAGTATTGGCCATTGGCCACTGGGACACAATCCTCTATGCCTACATGCTGACCACTTTTGCACAATATACAACACACAACAACCCAACACACAGAGCCCTGCATATTGTACACATGCTACAATCTATCCTGCTACTTTGGCCAGCTCAGGTAATCTGTGCTCCACTGTTATTATACTTACATGTACATGTTACTACATTTCTACATAGGATTGTGTGTGTGGGGGGGGGCACAGCCTGACAACTGTAAACATTTGCTATGACTGTACTTGGTATTTCAGGTACTCCATTTCATTCTGTATTCTGACCTATCATGCAGACTAGAGGTATATCAGTGTATTACAGTTCTATTGACCTACATTTCAGTTTCAGACTTCTTACCCTTAAGAAATAACATCCCATTGTCTGATCTGTTGTAGTCTGTCTGTGTAGGTCTGGAGGGGGACTGTTCTCCATAGCCATCAAGCAGAGGCCTTGTCACACCCTTTCTTTGTGTTTGTCTAAACCTGCCCTGCTCGCTGAAACTGTTGTTGGGTATGAGAGCCTCATTGACTTGCATGTGTGTGTCCTATGGACACACATTTGGCCCACCACATGTCCTGCAGTGGGTTTTGTCACCTTGTCTAGTACTGCCTACTATGTTGACACCAGTATTTTTAAAGCATTTCATGCTGCTGATATAAGTGTCCACTATCTGCTGCCATCCCATTCAGCCACCCGATTTCCTAACATGCTCACGTCCATAGCATAGATACAGGTAACATAACATACTACTACATTTAGCAATTGATAGTGAGCATGACTTACCTTGTGGCTGTGCCAGTATTGAGGATGGTGCTGGAGGGCTGACTATGTCGGATGCATATAGTACACTCCCTATACATGGTTAAGCACAAGTAGTGTCATGCTTGACATCCCTTTTACTGTATGTGCAAGTTCGAGTGAGGTGTCCTTCCCTGGGTTCCTACAGTGTCAGTGTATGCACTATGCGTTGCCTCTTTGCCAAGACCTGGGCATACTGGGCACACCTCCTTCTGCCTACTGGGACAGGTTCAGATTGTTCCTCCTCCAAGTCACTTTGTGCCTCTGCTGGCCTTGGCAATGGTGGGTTGCTGTGTGGCCATGCCCCATGCTGTTCCTGCTGCAGCTGTTTCCACAGGATCATATTTTGTAACATGACACATACAATGACAATTTGGGTACATGTAGGTGGTGAGTACTGCAAGGCTCCACCGGATATGTCCAGGCACTGGAACCGTGACTTGAGCATCGCAAACACTCCTCTATTATGATTCCGGTCTGTGCGTGTGCCTCATTATGGAGTTCTTGTTTGGGTGTGTGGCCATTTATGATGGGTGTCATCAACCACGGCTCCAGTGCATAACCAGCATTCCCCACTAGGTGGCTATATGGGATGTCCCCAATGGCAAATCTCTGGTACAGCTGCGTCATATGCCAGATGTGGGAGTTGTGATAGCTTCAAGGGCTGCCAGCACACACATTCATTATAATGCCCTGGGCATCGCACATGACCTTACAGTTTATGTAGATTCTACCCCGCTCACTGGGTGGTGTTTTGATGTGTATGTGCGTGCAGTCTATAGCACCCACTACCTCAGGGAATTCTGCTATTTGGTGGAAGAGACGTAGGTTGCTGGTCAATGCCTCACGGGTGTTGAGAAAATATATGCTCTCACTGGCATGTGTTGACATGGCATCCAGGAACTGGTGGAGTGTCCTGGATGCTGATGTCTGTGAGATCCCCATGATATCCCCAGTTGGCCTTTGGAAGATACCTGTAGCCAGTATTCTTAAGCCTGCACATACCTTGGTATCCACTGGGATGGGTTCCCCTCTGTTGGTTCTGTGTGTGAGGCATGGCCGGCACAGCTCAACAATTTCCTGTAGGAGGTCCCTGTCCACCCTATAGTGCTCCATTATCTCCAGCTCATGTAGCCTCTGGTAGGTTACCCTGGGTCTGTACACTCTTCTCCTTCTCCTCACTGTGGGTTGGCCATCAGCATTCTCATCCTCACCACCTTCAGCCTCTTCCACATGTTGATTTATGAGAGTGAATGCAGCCCCTATCATTTTGTTGCTTTTGTTAGGTAAAATTTTCCCATTTGTGTACACCAGTGGTGTAGAGTTTGTGGGAAAAACCAGAGTGAAAGGTGTTTGCATAGTTTATAATAGTGCGCTGGGCTGGGCTGCTGCTTGTGTAATTGGCTGCTTCTGATACATTTCACCTGCCAGCTATGCTAGTTCTCCTTTATTACCTTCCTACTGCTGTTTTCCCTTCCCATTACATTCCTGTTTAAGCTCCAAGGTGCTCAGCGCAAACCCAGTGCTCAGATGTGAATGGAGCTGCTATTTCCTGGTTTATTTTTTTTTTTGTTTAAAACCCGGTGCGTGGCACGCACACCCATTTAGGCAATGTAAAGACTGCTAGGCAGCTTCAGACACACCCGCTTCCTTAGCTCTGCTAAGCTAAGGGTGTCAAAGGAAAAAACTTCAAAGACCAATACATGTAAGGTTCAGTTAAGGCACTTTAATTTACTTGCAGCAAAGAGACAAAAACAGGCAAATACAAGGATTTGTCTAACTACTAACAGGAAGCAAGTTCATTCTTATACTGTTTTACAAGACATGGCCTTCTAAGCTGATGTAATCAAACACAACTTTAAGCATTGTACTACAGCAGGTGTTACTTCAGATTTTCTGCTGACATGACTAGATTTGTGAGAAACATTTTAGAAAAACAACCTGGCCTTGGTGACTATTAATCCATTTACAAGCATCTATTGTACACTGTTACTTTTCAAGGTACTTTTCTAATACAGATACAAGCAAATGCTGATTGCAGTTCATATTTTCAAGCAGGCTTTGTCCTAATTATCTATTACTTCTACAGCTGTGTATGTTCTCATGGCACAGCGGAACTTCTTGTCTGAGTTTTATATAAGCAGTATTGTTCTATTCATTATTTTCCTAACGCAAGCAGAAATCATCTGCTTCTCAGTAAATTTCCAAGGCACAAGCAAGATTTAGCTGACAATACAAGGTCAGAAAGCAACTGCAGTTTGTACAGATTTATGCAGTATGAAATAGAATACATGTGTTAACTCTTTTAGGCTCTGAATGCACTAAGCATATTACTAATACACACATTAATACATATTTTTCTAACATTTCCCCCGTATTAATACTTTTATTCTACTTTCAAAATAAGCATAAACAGTGTGTTTTCTTCTCCTAACCTCTTCCACTCAGGATTTGCAGTTAAGAGAACCATTCAGTTTAAACTTATGAAAACATTTTCAGTTTTTTAACAGTTCTTCAAACTCAGTACTTTGATATAAGGTTTCAGAAACCGACATGTCTATAAGGTCTTTAATCAGTCTTTTCATGCAGGGGATACCACAACAAACACATACTCCCAGTAGGAGCATACCTACACAAATGGCAATCAGGATATTCATTATGATGGTACCCCACCCCCCAAACCATTTCTGGAAAAAGTCCATCAGTGGGTTTGGGTCTGATTTGGTCATGGCCGACACTTGCTGAATTACCTCAAGATGATTGTCTATCTCGTGTTTATGGTCAGGAATATACGAACAGCATTCTTCTTCGATTAAAGCGCACGTACCACCTCCCGCCGCTAGGGTGAAGTAGAGAGCCATGCGGTTTTGGAGCACTTCAGTTCTCATAGCATTCAGTTCATCAGTCACCAATTCAAGAGCAGAAAAAGTTGCGTTGCTCATTACTTTGAGAAGTTTTGACAGTTTTCTCAGCTCCCAAATCGATTTCACTGCTCCATATGCAGGTAATATGCCTGCCCACGATATAACGCTATCACTCAAGTCCATGTGTGTCAGTCCTTTACCTAGAGAGTGATGGTCTTTCCAACGAGCATCGATTTGTCCCACTAGATTTACAGGTTTTTGACGACTTCTCGGACATTTTGAATTTTTCCATGAGGCAAGACTGCAGTGTGTCGTATGGCTGGAACCAGGTAATCCAAAAAACAACTGCTGGACCAATTCTCAGGTAACCATTTGTATGCCTTTCTGCCACACACAAAATAACAGAACTCTACTTTAGTAGTAACCTTGCTATGAATATACACTCGCCCTTCATGAAACATTTTTCTATCAATTATAGACAGCTGTTTATAAAGAACAGAATTATGTTTTACTTCATCAAGTGTTTTATGCATCAATCCAAGAAATGAATCATAGTTTGTATTACAATAAAGATCTACTTTGTTTCCTTTAGTATAACATCTATAAGGAACAGTCACATTGCAATTGCTCCAACCCACCTGAACAGTATCATTTTTTATAAAAACACGCAGTTCCCTTTTGTGGAACAGACAAGTGCAATGCTATTTTATCTTATGCTGTAATGGTTGAGGTATCATAAATCAAGTTCTCCCAGGTCTCATTGACCTCTAGGGGGACTGTAGTCATTAATAACCCCCCGTATGCTGTCGGCAAAGCTGTGCAAATCCAGCAATTTGAAACATTGAAAGTCTCAGCATACACATATTTAATTGCCTGGTAAGTGTTAAAGTTTGGATGCCAGTTTATGAGTAACGCTTCATGTTTATTCAGTTCAGTCTGTGTGGCTGGAAAAAGGAAAGGCCACAGCAAAAAGATTATTGTCACAAATACAGTTAACAGGATGATTATGCAATACTTCTGAGGAAAGGGTTGTTCTGCATTCCTGTTTCTTCTGGACTCTATCATTTTTACTCTTGGCATGTAACAAGATATTTGTTCAATTCAAAGTTGTTAACTAGTTTACAGTGCGTCAGGTGGATCCAAGAGACACGTTCCGCTATCTTGACTGCAGTGGGTGTTGACAAAAGCACTTGATATGGACCTTCCCACTTTGGAGATGTCTAGTTCTTTCTCTTGACTACCTTCAGCCAGATCCACGCTCCAGGGGGCACTGCCACTTCTGACGATCTGGTTCGCTCTTTATCTGAAACAGAATTTAACTGCAGCAAATGTTTAGAATTTAATAACTTACACATATACTCTGCTAATGTACTATCAGCTTCCTGGTCTGTGGGCATGAGAGATTTCCACTGAGGTATATAGTAAGCCTTTCCAAAGAGCTTTTCAAAAGGAGTCAATCCTTTTGCATTTGGAACAGTTCTCATGCTCAACAGTGCCAGTGGCAGACAGTACACCCAGTTTCTCTGTGTTTCTGATATTAACTTTCTTAGCTTACCCTTTAAAATCCCATTATGCCTCTCTACTAGCACTGCTGATTGCGGGTGATACGCACGATGATTCTTTAAAGAAATTCCAAAAAATTTACTTAGCTGTTGCATGGTCTGATTCACGAAGTGCGTGCCATTGTCACTGTAGATCCTTTCCAGAATGCCGAATCTAGGGATGATTTCTTTTACAAGGACTTTGGCCACTGTTGTAGCATCTGGATTTTTAGTCGGAAAGGCTTCCACCCATCTGGAAAACATATCTACAATGACAAGACAATACTTCTTATTTTCACATTTATTCAACTCTATGAAATCCATACAGATAGTATGAAATGGATACGGTGGTATAGGAAAACTCCCTTGCTTGGGCTTTAACACCCCTTGTGCATGATGTTTATTACAAACGTGGCATACCGCGCAAAACTTTTTAGAGTAATTTAAGAAGCCATATGTCGTGAACACTCAGTTCACCAGCTGTACCATCCCCCCTGTTGAGACATGGCTCTGCCCATGGCTCAACAAAGCTGCATATCTAAACAAATTAGATGGCAATATCGTTTTTTTTTTCTTTAGAGATGTACAGCCCCTTTTCAAGAATTGCTCCTCGTTTTACCCATTTTTGTTTTTCAACTTTCGTAGTAAGTGTCTGCATTGTTTTTAACATTTCTAAGTCTAAAATCTCAGAGGGTTGTAATTCCTCATTCAAAAGAAACGCTTCTGAAGCTGCCTGCTTTGCAGCTGTATCAGCTCTTGCATTACCGTTTGAAATCCTTTCCTGTTGCTTGGTATGAGCTATGCATTTACAAATAGCTACTTTCTGAGGTAACTGAATAGATTCTAAAAGATCTAAAATAAACTGTGCATGATTAATCGGTTTGCCAGTAGATGTTATCATTCCTCGATTTTTCCACTGTTGCAAAAACATGTACAGTAGAAAAAGCGTACTGGCTGTCAGTAAAAATGTTTACACATTTACCCTTTGCTAAGGTACATGCCCGTGTCAAGGCAATCAATTCTGCTGCCTGTGCAGATAAACTGTGTGGTAAAGATTTTGCTTCTATAATGTCTGTGTCAGAAACTACTGCATATCCTACTAGGTTCTGTCCTGCAGGACCCCTTTTGCATGAGCCATCCACGTAATATGTCACCTCGGCATCATCCAAGGGAACATCCGTAAGATCTTTTCTAGGTAGTGTCTTTTGCTCAATCACCTGCAGGCAGCTGTGTGGTGTGCCATCTGCAGGTGTTGGGAGCAAGGTAGAAGGGTTCAAAGTCATACAACGTTAAATTATCATGTGAGGTTGGCTCAACAATATCGTCAAACAGGAAAGATGCCTAGCAGGGGAAAGATATGCTACCTTCTCTTGCAGTAAAATAATCACGACTGCATGAGGCACTCTCAATGTGAGAGGGTGGAACAACACTACTGAGGCCAAAGCCTGTACTGCCATTGCAGCTGCAACTACTGCTTGTATACAGTGAGGTAAAGACCGTGCCACTGGGTCCAGTTGTGATGAATAATAAGCAATAGGGCGTTGCTTGTCCCCATGCTGCTGTGTTAACACTGATGTCATATAACCTTGCTTACAATCTACAGTTTGGAAAAAACGTTTATGATAGTTTGGTAATCCCAAAACTAATGAGGGCGCTATTAACTGTTTCAGTTTACAGAAAGCAGATTCTGCTTCTGGTGTCCATTGTAACAAATCCTGTGCTGCCATAGGCTTTTTATAAATCAGGTTAGTCAGCGGTGAAGATTCCAAGGCATAGTTTGGAATCCAGCTCCGACAAAAATTAGTCGTACCCAGGAAGGACATCATTTCCTTCTTGGTAGTGGATTTTGGTGCTTGCAAAATCGCTATTTTTCTGTCCTCATCTAATGTCCTACCTTCCTTGGATATTACATATCCTAGGTATTTGACTTTTTTTTTCCAAAGCTGCAGTTTATTTTTGTTTACTTTATGTCCTTCAGTGGCTAAAAATTGTAATAGCGCTATGGTATCTTCTTTACAATCTTGCTGGGTGGGGGCTGCCAGCAGGATATCATCAACATAAAGCAAAATCTGACTACCTCTTGGTGGGGTAAATCCCGCCAAGTTGCTTGCCATTTCTTGTGAGAATATTGTTGGACTTTCACAATACCCCTGTGGTAGTCACGTATATGTGTACCTTTTCCCCTGAAATGTGAATGCAAACCAATACTGGCTGTCAGGGTGTATCGGTATAGAGAAGAAGGCATTGCTGATATCTACCACAGAAAAATATTTCTGTTGAGGTTTTAAATCATTCAACAGGGTGTGTGGATCTGGCACCGTAGGTTCCCTTGGTATTACCGCGTCATTTACAACTTATAAATCTTGGACCATACGCCACTCCCCATTCATATTCTTAATAGAAAATAAGGGTGTGTTACATGGTGAATCAGGAGATTCCACCAGCACCCCTTCCTTAAGCAAAGCTGCTATAATAGGTTTGATTCCTACCTCTGCATCTTTTCTTAAGGGATACAGCCTTTTTTGTGGTCTAAATGCTGACTTTGGCATAATAATAACTGGTCCCGCTGTACGAATAAGTCCTACATCTGATTTTCCTGTTGACCAGAGAGTTTCTGGTATATTCTGTAAGGCATTCTCTTCCTCCTTCAATAGGAGTGCTAATCAGCTGTCCTTGCTACACTGCAAGTGTACAGATGGGTGGGTCTGAGTTATCCAGTTCAACTTCTGCATTTGTATTCCCTGTTCCGATAGTTCTAACTCTGTCTGTTTCTCCCATCTCGTGACTTTTTCTCCTAAGTCTACCCATTTCACATTTTTGTCCTTAGTTAAGCTAACATGTGGTAATCGATTAGATCTGTAAAGTGCAAAGAACTCCTGGGGCAATGAACAGCTGGCTACACTGTTCCCTTCTGTGTCCCAGCACAGATTACGTAATACTAATCTGTTTGCATGATTTCTAAACAATTCTTGCTCATATTCCTTATCAGGTCCTGGTGTGTTACAATAATACAGAGTACAGTGAAACAAATGCTGTTTATCAATGTCAAGGGAGGGGAACTTGCTGATGGCTACGTTCATCAACTCTTCGGTCACTGCCCCTGGATCAGTCATAACCAAGTCCTGGCTGTACCAATAATATGTTTTACCCTCCGATTGCACTGCAAAGGTATCAATTTGCCACTGTGCTTCCATACCCTGCATGGTTGGAACTACTGCTATACCAAATAGCTGCATAAGGTCTCTGCCCAAGAGGTTTACTGGGCATTTTGCAGAAACAACAATTTTGCTTTTCTGGGTCAATCCTGAAACAGGATCAGTTATCACAATATTATGGGAGAGGGCTCGATACAGCTGTCCATTAGCTGCTTTCACTAATATGTAATCAGGTGACTCTGAGTTCTCTGGCAGTTTGGAGGGATGTATCAGGGTCCGTGATGCCCCTGAGTCACACAAGAATCTGACTTCCCTCCCTTCTACCAGGAGTGTGACTTCTGGTTTTGTGTCTGCTAAATAGAGCTCTAAGCTCAATAAAGCCAAATCCAATATTTAATTTTCTTCACTATCCGTGACTTCTTGCACTTCCTCTATGTCTTCTGTCACATTCTCTACCCCTCTATCACATACTCATTTGTCCTTTCTCTGCTATCCCCTTCTAGTGATTCCTGACTACCATATAGTCAGTCCTCACCCTCCTTATCTTCCGTGGTTGCCTTCTTGTTTTTCTTGCAATCCCTTGCCAAGTGTCCTTTCTTACCACATTTAAAACATTCACCCCTTTTCTTTCACCCTTCAAAGTCCTCTGATCGTTGATCAGATTGTTTGTTTCCCTGGGCATTTCTCTTGCCCTTCTTCCTGGACTGTACTACATAAACTTCTGCTCCGCCTTCTACAGAAAATACTTGGGCTTTCTTCTTCTTTTTGCTATTAAAATGCCTGTCGGCATGCCTAGCATATTCAAGCAATGACTGTAACCTGCTTGTACGATGATCTACCATGTGTTTTGTAATAAAACTGCTTACGGGTGCAATACTGCCTTTCAAAAATGCATTCTTTAACTGCTGCTCATATGGGGAATCATGTGTCTGGTCTTCAGGAACATACATTCCACAATGGTTATTAAAACATTCTAACAGTCTGGCATAATATCTGTCAACAGTCTCACCTTCTTGTTGGATGCATTGATTAATGCAAGTCCAGTCTGCCCTAGGCTTCCATTTCTCAGAGATTCAGTCTGTAAGACCTTTCACTCTGTTGTCTAACTCTGCGTTACTATGTGGGAGGGGCCTGAGCGCAATATCATGGGGATTCCAGTCGCCACTAATCATGTGCCAATCTGGTCCCACAATTTGTCTGATTACTTTTTCTCCCTCTTCTCCATTTAAATTATAACTCAGCCTCATTCCTTGCAAATCTTCTAAGAACTTTCTAAAATTAACTTTTGGATGGGGAATTCCCTCAGTGGCTTTCCGGATGTCTTCTGGAGTCCAGGGTCTATACACTAGAATAGTTGGGTCCTGACCTTCTTGTCCTGCCTGAGGATTAGGCACTTCTATAAGTGGGCATATTTCTTCTTCACTCATATATCGTGAATTTCTACCCATTTGATATAATTCAATGTCCCCTTTTGAGTTTCCTGCCCGTGTTTGAGACCTGGTCTCGACGGGATCTCTAACAAACGGTGTTGCTTTTGTAGTGTCTCTACTTACAGTGATAGCATGATATCGCAGGGGTGGACTAACTTGTTCACTTGCCTCATATTCTGGTAAGGGAGGTGGAGGGGCTGATGCTATTACTAAGTTATTATCCTCTTTATCTAAAAACATTGCTTTTGAATTATTACTCTTTTGTTCCCTTCGGTTTACTTCCTCAATTCACCTGTGTGCCTGAGGAATTCCTAATTGACGTTGCTTCTTTACCAGACCTGTAGAATCGGTTTTAAGCTGTTTGACAAGTTTGACAAGTGAGGATTTCTCTAGTTTACCATCAAATTCATATTTATTAACCCATTTTGAGTAGTATTTAATATTATCAGCACTCTGTGATGGCATGTATTTTGCGTCTTCGGTTAATGGAGGATTTTGGGACCTTTTTGTACAATTATTACCCATTTTATTCTACCCTTTTAATCGTTACATAACTCCTTATTTTTTTACGTGGTACCACGGATATTTTTATAGTCTCTTCAGAATGACTGCCTACCTGCTCTGTTTCCCTGATCTATGACAAGACTTTAATCTTTCTGTCCCTGACTTATAACCAAAGTCTCTAACAGAACAAGTACAAATCTAGTCCCTGATCTAAAACAGAAAAAGAAGGTAGATTCACCTTACCTGAGCCTTCATGATTGATCACCTCACCTGGTTCGAGTAAACCCGTCCTTCAGTCGCAGATCAGAAAGTGGCTGGCCTCTTTTGTACGACAATTCAGTCGGAGGACTTTTCAAATAAGAAGAACCGATGTGGTTTCTTCCCCATATGGTTTCAAGCCACCTGGCCTGTCTGATCCAAGGCGAAGTGAAGGTTTCCGGTCCGAAGGACTAATCTGTCAAAGGAAACAAACTTCAAAGACCAATACATGTAAGGTTCAGTTAAGGCACTTTAATTTACTTGCAGCAAGGAGACAAAAACATGCAAATACAAGGATTTGTCTAACTACTAACAGGAAGTAAGTTCATTCTTATACTGTTTTACAAGACATGTCCTTCTAAGCTGACGTAATCAAACACAACTTTAAGCAGCAGGTGTTACTTCAGATTTTCTGCTGACATGACTAGATTTGTGAGAAACTTTTTAGAAAAACAACCTGGCCTTGGTGACTATTAATCCGTTTACAAGCGTCTATTGTACACTGCTACTTTTCAAGGTACTTTTCTAATACAGATACAAGCAAATGCTGATTGCAGTTCATATTTTCAAGCAGGCTTTGTCCTAATTATCTATTACTTCTACAGCTGTGTATGTTCTCATGGCACAGCGGAACTTCTTGTCTGAGTTTTATATAAGCAGTATTGTTCTATTCATTATTTTCCTAACGCAAGCAGAAATCATCTGCTTCTCAGTAAATTTCCAAGGCACAAGCAAGATTTAGCTGACAATACAAGGTCAGAAAGCAACTGCAGTTTGTACAGATTTATGCAGTATGAAGTAGAATAAATGTGTTAACTCTTTTAGGCTCTGAATGCACTAAGCATATTACTAATACACACATTACTACATATTTTTCTAACAAAGGGCAAACCCAAGCCACAGAGCTTCAATAAGCTTACAGTATGCCTGACACACCCCTCTATGATGTCAGCTAACTCATAGGCTTGCACCATGGTTTTCCTGCACCTACACAGTTGGGTGCAGCCTAGCCATGAGGGGAAATCTGTGATTCAGTATCATTCCCCTCATTTGCATAGAATTGACTGCTAATGCCTAGTTACAAGTCTGACACTGAGCCTTCCCCCTTAGCAACCACTATTCAGTGGCCTTATTGTCTTCTGCCTGCCATTGACTATAATGGCAAAATCGGCCAAAAAAAAATAAAAGTTATCTTTTGTTATTTTGAAATTATTTTCCATGCCAATGGCCATATATTTGGCCATTGGCATGCCTTCCACATTATATACACCCTTTATTTTGAGATGTCATGGCTCTGTTTTGTAGTTTGCAGAAATGTACTCAGTTACTAACCAAGTACATTTCTGCAGGTTACACTACTCCTGCACGGACAGCTGCCAGCTTCCTGGATTGCTATTTCACCTCATTTGCATTTTATTTACCTGCAAATGGGGTAATTAGTATACAGGAGCTGTGTCCTTGCAGACATAGTGCAGGAGCACTTGTGCACGTCCTGGGAGCTTGTTCCTGGATCTCTCGGTGGCCATATTGCCTCCAGCAGTCCTTGCACTATTCCTGCACACTGTGCAGAGCTTTCTGAATCCTGGGGCAAATGTTTTCTGGGATGAGTTAGGAGAATATGCACATATCTTGGAAAAGGAGGTTAAGGAATCCATGAAGGAGGTTAACAAGACCTACTCTGATGGTATACCCAGAGTACTAATTCATAAACATATGGATGTTGTACCTTCTACTTTAAGTATAATCTTTAATTAATTACTAATCAGAGGATTTGTACCTGAAAAATTGACTAATTCAGACACAGTGCCTAAAAAGAGCTGGGCAAGCAAAATATTACTAGTTATCATCTCATTAGTCTAACCTTGCTAACAGCCAATGGTTTTAAATGCTGAATACTATTATGGTTAATTACACGTAACAAATAAAATCTCATACGACCATAGGATCATAGGAAGTTACTAGGCTATTGGCCCTGAGGCCCTTACAAACCAAGCCAAGAATTTAGTCCATGTTCCAACAAATTAGCACCCTATGCCACTGTCCAGCAGGGACACAGGTGGAATCCTGGGGGTGTATTTTGTGTTCCCTATCCTGTAATCCAGGTTGCACTTAAAAAGTTTAATGAGGTACTTTGCTTTACGTGGTGAGGGAGTCTCTTCCACAAAAAGGGATATCTCTGGGGCACAAATCTGTCCCACCAACAAGTCCTATTGATGTCACATACCAGGTTGAGGTCATGTGTGCGGGTTACTTGAGTGAAGCTTGACTTGCAGATATGCAGCAGTCCCATCAGGGTGGGGTCTGAGATTGCTTTGTATGCCAGACAAAGAGGTCAACTTTGAGGAGTCTGTAGGACACTGAGTAGAGGGACATGGCTTTTAGCCTATCTGTGTTGCGTACATATTGGTGAACCTCAATGTGAGATTACATAATCAGATCGGTTCTTTAAGAACACTATCAACTATACTTGCATGTTTCATACAATCAGTAAATGTAAACTAATATTTTTTTCTATACTAGTATTTGTAAAGGAATCAAAGGTATCTGTAATCTGGCGAGCATGTTGCATTGGTCGGCAGCAAGGAAACTATCTTTTTTATTCTCCCTTCATAACTGATACATTTACTAAGCTAGAGTTCTAATAACACACATTAGAATGCCCACCACCAGAAATTAATTCTTAACACATCAATACTGTCGGTTTTTGTGCTGTATATCAACAAAGGCAATATAAAAAAAAGGGGGGTAGCGACAAATTAGGCAAGCAAACAACTGAAAAGTTGCTACATCTTTATTTTTTCTTTGAGCAACAGATTTAGCAGTTTCTTTTTGAGTGGGTTACCTGTGTGTCCCTTTGACTGAATCATCCTGCTCTGTTTGCACTCACTATGCTCGGCTCTCTCCACTCTCCTACCCTACCCTCAATTTCTACCCGCCCCACTATCCCTACATTTATACTCAACCATCTAAACACCCACTTTAGGCCCCACCCTATCTTTTCAATTAAACCAATAGGAATTAAGCATATCACATATTAGCAACTGTACTCTTATCTCATTAAGTAGTCCTACCCTTTCTCTATACACTATGCAACTCCATTAAACTAAACCCCAATACAACCAACCAAACATTACTCCACATATTATCATAATGTTACTCAAACTTACAACACTCTTTGGCTTACTTATCACTACCTATATTTCTACATCTTTCCATAATCTCCAAATCACAACCATTTAGTCTCTCACCAACCCAAACTTCAATCAGCATAATACCCCGCTATGCAGCATAACCATATATCCTGAACTATTTATCAACTCCTAAACATCTGGGCTCAAAGATCAATCCAAGTGCACACCAAAAATACAACAAATTATTAATCAAGCTCTCATATCTATTCTCAATTATTATAAACCACATCAAAGTAAGCGTGGACATACAACCCAATCCCAAACACACACACACCTAACCAACTGACCATTTCATCAAATGCAAACCTTAATAATCTCTGTCACAGCAAGTCTGATCAGCTATTACTAAATATGGTTAAGAAGCTTACCAAACAAAATCCATGAGTTTCACACAACCCTATTCCACTACTCCCCAGACATAGCAATCGTAACTGAAACTTGGCTAAAACCCCACATTCAAGACAACAAAATCCTTACCCCCAGCTATGACATCCACAGACAAGATAAGACCCATAAACGTGGTGGCAGCAATATTATACAAGGATAACCTCAGAATTGATAGACTTATTATCAATCCCACAACCTAGTAAATTTGGAAGTACTCATCTCCCAACGTCATATAAACCCTAACAAGCACACCAGCATAATAGCCATCTACATTCTGCTAGGTAACAAAGCAACCATAATTGAGGACTTCCTCTGCTGGTGTTCATCTCCTCTCAGCCCATAAACTATAATAATGGGGGACTTTAATATAGACTGGACAGAATTCTACTCCCGTAATCCCTCAAACTTCATTAATCTTCACAGTTTTAATCAACTAATACAAACTCCCACTAGACATTGCAAGCATAGCAATAAACAATCAGTCCTAGACTAGAATCTAATCAATGAAAACCTACTCCACTACAAATCAGGCTGACTTTCTGACAGCCTAAGTGATCACTTACCCACATACCTATGAAAACACTGCACAGTCTTTCCAAAAAACACCCTCTACAAACATATTCATAACAAAAAGAACTTCTCCCCTACCTCCTTCAAAACTCTGTTAAAGTTATGGAACTGATGTCCACTAAAACATTTCCACCTTGACCTAGCAGTTCAATATGTCAATGAAAAATTCCTCACTATCCTAAACGATCTAGCTCCCCTCAGAAAGATTTGAACAAAATCCAAACCCACACAGTAGCTCACTACTGAAACTAAAATGATCCTCAAACAGAGAGACAGAACATGGAACCTATACCAGAAGACAAAAAAACAAATATCCCTTAAAAATACCACAAATTACAAAACCAAGACAAAAAACATATGAAACGTTAAAAAACAATACTATACAACAATTCAAGAAAAGCACCAAAACAATCCCCAGAAATTCTGGAAATCTATTAACCAATTACTAAAACCAAGTCAATCCACCACCAAAGCTCCATCCACAACAAACTACACACACACAGCATCACCTTGCAATTTAATACACACTTTATCAACTCTATTCTATCCCTAATTAAGAACAACAGCAATACCCCTCTAACTATACCCACAAATCTGGAAACTAATCTCAACTCCTTCACCATAAATCCAATACAAATCTCAACAATAAAAAAATACCTACCTAAACTTAAACCTTCATCCCTCACCACTCATCAACTACCTAGTGAATTTCTTAAATTAGCAGCAGACGTCATCTCCTATCCCATATCAATCTTAAATAACCAGACTATAACAGAAAAAATATATCCCTAAACTTTGGAAAGCCTCCTATATAATCCACCTCCACAAAGGATGTACCTCCACTGAATTCACAAATTACAGGTCAATCGCTTTTCTTTCACCCATAGCAAAAATACTTCAAAAATGCATATATGCAAAACTACTAGACCTCCACCTAAAAAACCTTGTATCCACATCTCAACATGGCTTCAGACTAAAACATAGTACAACAACAGCTCTAGTTAGTTTCGCTAACACAATCAGTCACCATAGAAATAATAACTTACTTGCATCATGCATTTTTCTTGACATGTTTAAGGCCTTCAATACACCCTCTCTCCAAAAAATTATTAATGAGCTAGCTGCCTTAAACCTCTCCCAATCTGCCCTATCCTGCTTTGTCAGCTATCTATCTGACTGTGAACAGGCAATCAAGTGGAAAACTGAATTTTCCACTCTGTTACCAGTCTCCATGGGTACACATTGAGACTCAATCCTTGATCCACTCCTTTTCTCCAGTTTTACAAGCCAACTCTGTAAATACACTCAGCATGCAATCATAATCCAATATGCATATGATTCCTCTCTCATATGTGCAGCACCCTCTCTTCCTGAAGTCATACAAAAAACACAAAAATCCTTCCTAGATATCAAGCAATACCTTTCTGACTGTCAACTCATTCTCAGGCCCAACAAAACAAAGCTCAGGCTCTTCACAAGTAACAAAAAGTGAACAAAATCCTCCCTTTACAATCTACTCATCAAACAGTACAACCATAGAGCCAGTTAAACACATCAAGCCGCTTGGTGTCATGATAGACAATGACCTTAAACCTGACAAACATCTGGTACTAGTAATCAAAAAGATCAATTTTAAATTAGGCTCACTAAATAGAATCAAGCCCTTCCTAACTGACATCCCATCTCTAGAACACATCTACTGTCCACCATCTTATATACATCACAAGTATTTACTAACCTAATAAAAGCAGACCTAAATAAATTGGAGATATGCTATAACAAAATAGTCAGATTTGCCACTAACCTTCCATCCAGATCACATCACTGCTCAGCACTGCACCACCTAAAATGGTTGAAACTTCCTAATCTACTCACCTTTAACCAGCTAGCCCTAGCACAGTCTGTCCTACACCACCCAGGTAACTATCCAGCCCTTAGTGACCTTATCATACCCCATACTAACTGTTGGACACTAAGATCCTCCCATAAACTCCTAATGAAGGTAACTAAACCCAATAATAGCCATGGTGACTCATTGTACTCCAACAAACTATCAAAATCTTGGAATACTATACCTCAAAACATACTCAACATATCCAACTCATCTAAAATCAAGATAATGCTAATAGAACACCTAAATAATAGCTGGCTCTGCTCCTGCACTAAACCAGGCTAAAACTCTCTCCCATTCTATCTCTTCAAAGTTTCCTGTGCATCAACAGTACTGCGAGTACTGCCACCTTTCAACTCTTATACATCTCTGTTTTTAATAGCTGTTCAATAATGTTAGTTTTCTTTTTCCTCTTCTTTCTTTTCAAGTCATATCTTATCTAGTTTTCATCTCTATAAACAGAACGAACTATGATGTACCTCCTATGTATCAATGGTTACATCTCCATGTAATTATCAAAATAAATAAGCTTATAAGGCATTTTCATTGTTATTGTCTAAAAATCTTTCTTGTATTGGTCAAAACTGCTTAAAACCTGGCTGCATTCAATTATCCTTGTGGAGCTTTTGTCCCCAGGCCTCCACTGAAAATGGGCCAAAAGCCCAGTTGGACCTCCCCAATAAATAAATGTAAAATAAATTAAAAAAATAATAAATAAAAGGGTGCTCAAATTTGATGTGTCAAGAAAAATTTTATGACATAATATCTGTTCTAATGGATCAAGGTACAGGCTTTGCTGTTGTGTGTTTAGATGCATAGAAGGCTTTCAACAAAATGTCACATAACCATTATTGGATAAGCTATACAGTCTCAAGGTAAAGCACTGCATCAGTGTATATAGCTTGAGAGCTGGGTAACTACCAGGTTACAAATCAATGTTAATGAAAGATTTTATCTCATCTTGGAAACATATTAAAGCTGGTATTCCTCAGGGCTTGGTACTTGACCCCATGCTCTTTAAACTTGCATTTTTTAAACTTTCCTGTGGTAGCTAAGTTCTGGATGTGCAAGTATGCAGAGGACTGCTAATCTGGTGCAGAAATTCTACATGACAGTGACCTAAGTCAAATAGATGTCTATTTAAAGCATCTAAAAACTTTAATTTTTACATTTACTCTTTCCATACAATTATAACAAACTAAGAATTTATTTTCTCTCAAATATAATATCTTGTCTTCACTTACTGTTTCTGATAAAGCTGTATGGAAATGCAACACATAACCCATGAATAATAACAATAATAATAATAATTGGTATTATTATTATTATTGTTAGTATATGTTTTTTTTAATCTGTAGCATATTTTATAGATATTCAAAGTCAGATATGTTGGTTATAGTATATTGAAAGTAAATTTGTATTGACAAACACAACTTGCTGAATATCACTTTGTTATTTTGTATTACATTACACAACTGTAAATCCTTTTTTTTCTCAATTGTACTCATATTCACTAATTAGCCAGTATATAAGACTTTTAAATCTATAAAACAAAAAAAAAAAAAATGAAAGAAAGGAACCAGCGAGTAAAACTTCCGTTTTTATTATAATATATTAAGCGCTTTCATCCACTGCAAAAAGTCTTTTACAGGACATTACAGATAAGCATTACAAATAAAAATGGAACCTCTATGCACTGTTTACTTGTGATGTAGAACAGTAAAGTGTGTTAAACCAGGTGGTATATGAGGTGCATGAAATGGCAGCCATAGACAAGATTACACTTCTTATTATCTTATACAGGAAGCAGAAGAAAGTGGGGTTCCCAGGCAATTAATAATGCAACAGAAGTGGCACTGCCAACTTTTTTTAATTATATAAGGCATTACACATACTTAGTTACTTTATTTCTGTTGAGGAAAGCAGCTGTTTTTCTTTGCTGATCCAGAAGGGGTGGTGGTGGTGGGTGTTACACAAGTGTCCAGCCTGTAAGAAGCCAACTGGGAACTTTGTAGGTGAAACCAGTTGTAGACCTACAGAAAAGATAGAAAAGTGGGTGAGCATCATATAATCTTTACAAGACTCACAGAAAGAGTAATTTTGATATCTGAAAACTTTGTTTTCATATAGTATCTATTAATTCTTTATTTGAAACAATTATTGTTGACATCCATTTCAGTTCATCAAGTAACATATTAAGGATCACATGCAGTCATCTGAAGGTATTTCAGTTTTTTTTATCCAATCAGGAATATCTTTAATACATCACAGCCAGTGCTCATGTTAGGAATGTAATTAGTCTAACATAAACTAGAGTAATTACACTTCGAATCATAAGATTGAACCAGACTTTATAAACTTGGCTATTTTACATAATGAAGAACAGATAGTTAGTTATCCAACTAGAGGGAAAATAGTCTTGATATTATCATATCTAATTGTGTAATTAAAATAGTTAATTTAAAAGAAGAAACACAGCTTGGTAATTCTGATCACATGTCACCATGTGTTGGCATCTCTTCATAAAATCTAACTCTTCCTTTAAAAAAGAAAAATTATACTTAAAATAAATAATATTATTCTAGTGAATAGAATTATTGAAGTTAACTGGTCAAAATGTTTAAAAATATATGAAGGATACTCTATCATGGAACAGTTACTTATAGATTTCCTAAAAGAAACATCAACAAATACTTTATCTAAGTCTATTATCTTTCCCTGTTGATGGGATGTACACTTTTAAAAAACATTATAGAAAAAAAGAAGCATTATATTTGAAAGGAAGTTTACTACACATACTTCTGACAAGAAATACTTCCATAAATATGTTAATTTTAATAAAATAGCACTTCAATTTTCACTATTTTATTAAAGGTAAAATATTAATTGACTGCCAAATTGTTACTGCTGAATTTATTATTTTGTATTATCTACAAATGTGGAATTGTCTGACAATAAGATGATAACTCCTGTATCTTCTAATAATTGTACTTGTCTACTTATAATAGAGGGCATGATTTCTTCTAGATTAAAAAAGGTGGGTAAGAAAATTTTTGTGGACCGAGATAATATTCCTTTTGTTAATAAATAATATAAAGGCCACAGCTGGACCACTATTTCAAGCAAGTATTAACTAATTGTCATATACCTAATTTGTAAAAACAATCATTTTCCAGTGTTCAGAAAAGGTAATAAATCTGGTGCAGCAACTTACTGACCAATAAGCCTGACAGCTATAATTTGTAATTGTTTTGAAAGATGTTTATTACTTTTATTAAAAGATATTAATTATAACAAATTCATCCCTAATGTATTCCAACATGGATTTATTCAAGGCAATTGTACGTTAAAAAATCTTGGACATTTTATAAATAAATATTAAATAATCATCTCTCAAAGATAATAAAGCCTTGGTTCCTATGATATTTGCTTTTTTTGAGAAAGAAAGATGTGACTACTTAAGAGGGAAAGCATTTAATAATAAAGGATATTTTACATTTACATTCCCAAAATAAAGCTCATGACATTTATTTGGACTAAAGGTAAGACTTGTATTATTTGCTAACAAGAAATGATAATTTACACTACATTTATACTGAGATAGTCAGATTTGCTATTAGCAATACATTTTTCTTGTAATCTTTGGTATAATTTTTTTGTCTAGCAATTATAAGACATGGGACTGGTAAAAAAGATCAAACTAAACAGAAATGTTCCTAAGATGGAATCCTGGAGGACACCTAACAAGATATGCAAGTATTCTGAAGGAGTACCCTGTACTGATACACAATGACTTCATCAGGATAGCCAGTTATATTTCCAATTTATCAAAAAAAGGATTACATTTATGAAGCTCTAAAGCCTAAATAAGAGATTTATGTGACAATCTAACAAAAGCTTTAGACAAGTCCATTGAAATATAACCCTGGATGGAAATAATCCATGTAAACAGAGGGATGACAAGCAGATTCCACACAGAAGGCACCCCAGCTGAGAATCGAACTAGAGAACCTGTTGATGTGAGGTAACAATGTTGCTCATTGCTCCACTCTACCACCTATATGCACTTAAGGTGTAAAAGATTTACTCTTTCATATGAAAACTGATACTACTTTAACAACAGCTGATATAAGATAGCCTTACTTATACGTACACTGCATTTTTCAATTTCCTGATTCCTTTTAGTCTGTTAAAGTTATACTTAACTGTTATCCTATTACCAAACATGAAACGTTCATTTGTCTAAGGATTTCTAGATTTATTGCATGGGGGAATGGATACCACTTCTAGTGAACAACTTTGTCAAAATAGTTTCACTAAAGAATAATATACCCCTGATTCCTTGGCTGGAAAATATCTGCAATAATCAATGCTGCTAAAAGTTAGAAAAGGTTAACACATTAAAGTATCAGTCTCCGAATACTGATCTTTTAAAAGCATATATGATGTAACTCCACATCCATTTTTCTTATTAAGCATACAATGATTGTGTTTTCTAAACAACAGTCAGTAGATATAAACTTCTTAACTGTGAATGGCAACTTTACTATAATTCAGGTAGATTCTCTGGCATAAACCAGAACTCTTTTCCTGTTAATTATATCCATGTTCAATAGAAAGTGACCCAAAATGCAGTTAGCTCAGGAGTATGGAGTATCAAGCAGTGTTACAAAAGAAATTGGTCCAACAATGCCTTGTAGCTTTAACAAAGATCACCCATCAGGACTATATATAATGCTGAATACAGTGAAAGCATTTTCTTTTTCAGAACTCTTGGATGTTCCTCTAAATGAACAGTGTTACAGTATTAAAGTTAAAATAAATACTGCATTTTAATCATCAATAAATCAGAGTCATATTCAATTGCATGGTTAAATCTCTGGGTAATCCTAATATTCCACCTAGTATAAAATGAAATATAAAAAATGCTTCCATAGTTACTGTGAAAAAAAATTGACAAAAGCAAAAAGTGTTATCTAAAAGAATACTTACATTCTCTTTCTGGCAGTCAACTTAGAGAATTAAGGAATTGTTAATGAGCTGTTTCCTGTGGTGCAGTGGTTTAAAGTTTCATTCCCTCAGCTTTCATTACCTAACTGCATGACTCTGAGCATGTCTGTCTTCTACTCTCAAAAACAAAAACAAATCCAGCCATCTTACATTAAGAAGGGCACCCTGCACCCTTGTGGTAGAAGGGTCTGGCTATAGCCTTGGCTTAGCTGGGGATCGCTGGAGTAAGGATCATTGTCTGATTTCCTATTACCAGATTAGCTGTTTAATTTTGACTGTATATGAGACTCTTGTTTGCATGTAGCTGTGCACTGCACAACAGGGGTTAGTGGTGCCTTGTATAGAAGCAAATTCCTAGAAACATTTTTTTTGCCTAGACACCAGTTAATGAAACTCTCCCAGGTTCCTTGCATTTTTGTGGGCAATGCATCTGTGCACTTCTGCACTGCAGGCAACTCAGCTGAGCACTGAGCAACATAGCCCCACTTTTAATCTCTGATCTTCTATAGAATAGGTCCTCTTGTTAATCCCAGAGCAATAGCTGATTTAAGTTGTCCTCTGAGAAATTAGTACTTAAGAATTACCTGCTACTATGGACAGTCAGTTTCCAAACATTTCTCCAGCCAGACTGATTGACCTACGCATCCTAAGGCAATGTAGCAATTGCTTTGGGTCTATGTCACGAAATCGAACTTCCAAAATGTCGAACACCATAAGTTCGAACTTGAAAGATCAAATTCGGATAACATTGAAACTTCAAAACAGCAAATTTTTTCCCAGGGAAAAAATTTGCTGTTCTGAAAAACACACACATAACACAATCATACCAAACACCTTCAAAACCTACACTAAACCTAACATACACCACTATCTATGCACTATCCTTAACCCAGCCCTAACCCTAAAGTCCGTCACTACCGCACACTTACCTGACCCGCGCCCTGACCCTAAAGTCTGTCACTACCACACACATACCTGACCCGCGCCCTAACCCTAAAGTCCGTCACTATCGCACACTTACCTGACCCGCGCCCTAACCCTAAAGTCCGTCACTACCCATTCATACACTTACCTTGACCTGGTCCAAAAATGCCAAAGCCGCAGAAACAGCCAACCAAATTTTTTCCCTGGGAAAGAATTCTGGTTTCCGCAGCTTCGACATTCTCACCTTTTGAACTACCAAGTTCAGCATTCTTAATGTTCGATTTCGCGATAGGAACCCATTACCTCATGTGTACTGACAGGCACTTACTCCTAAAGCAAACAAATGCAGTATGTGAGAGATGTAACTATATCACAAAACTAGAATTAGTCCTCTCATGTAACAATAAGCACAATATCAAACAGTTTGTCAGCACACACACCTCTCCACTTACATAAGATAAGTTCAAGACACATAAACCTACATACATGGAGGTACTCACTAAGAGCATGCCAAAAGACCAGAGATCTCCCAAGCACAAACAACCTACACATACAGGTACATGAAAATAATCCACCACTACACATAACAACACACATATCGGTGTCTCAACAATTAAGCTCCTAAGGCAAACACATCAATACCTAATGTTCTAGTCATTGGTGACTCAGTAAGGAGACAAACAGATGTCCCCTCACCAGGCTCGACAAGGAGAAGGTCATGATCAGCTACCTGTCAGGTGCCAGGATCCATCAAATCACGCACACACATAAGTCACTGAGCAGCAATTACTGTTATGACTCTGTCATAGTACATGTTGCAGTGAATGACTTGAGACATACCTCTCGCGAAGAGAGACATGACTGAACTCTCAGATTATGTGACCCAAGCAAGTATGTCCCTAGCCCTAAGCAGGATTATACTTTCCCCTAGGATGATGCCACAGTACAGACAAAAAAAGGATTGCTTTCAATAATTGGCTTAGCTTCTCGTGCACACCACGGGGGATCCAGTATTTGAAAGCCTAGGAAGACCTGGTTGACAGACTACACTGCTGTGCCAGAGATGACCTTCACCTGTGTCCTCAAGGCTTTCAGATACTGGCAAAGACACTTTCCTCCCCATAGTGTCTTTTTTAGGCAATGTCAAAACAACAAAACGTCAGATGTAAAGAAATCTACTAGAGACAAACTCAAGGTCATGCTGCGTAATGCTAGCAGCTTAAACAGTAAACTGAACTCCCTGGAAGAACTCCCCACCTTGGAAGATGCTAATGTCTGTGCAGTCAGGGAGATTTGGTTCAAGGCCCCAGAGATCACACCGACCATACAAGGCTACAATGTATTTCACATGTTCAGACCTCAAAATGAGCATGAAAGAACCAAAGGTGGAGGTGTATCCTTCTTCATTAAATCCAAATACACCTCAAGACTGGTAAAACAGTAAAACTCTCTTGAACTACTACAGGTCCAAATAACTATATGCAAAATACCCTATCACATCGCCTCTACCTATAGGTCCCCACTGCCTATGTAAACCACAAATCGGGAACCAGAACCAACAAAAGCAAACAATCCAAGAACCAAAGGCACTGAAGACAACAGCGAGCCAGTGAAGGATTTTAAAATTTATTAAACAAGATTAAGTGCTTTCATCAGTCTATAACCAAGACTTCATCAGAATCTAAAATGTTCAACGAACACTACCATATAAAAATGATAAAAATGCATCACATGACCACCACATCAATTAATTAATTAGACAAGTCTATTTTGTCAAAAACAAAAGGGGTAGTTTAACCAAAAAGGTGCAGTATTTACACTTTGTATGATTTTAAATGCAATACACTACTAATGGAAATACATTCATTAAGGCCAGAGAACACACTAGCGTTTAACCTTAATTGCCACATCATCTCTCTGTATTCAATAAGGTCTTCCCATGGCCCTCTCCCTCACATTTTGGGGTACATAATCCAGTCCAAAAAATTAAAAAAAGAATGGCCTGGGTGTGTTTCCAAATGCTTATATAAAGAATTTTTAACATTCTTATTACTTATATCTAAGTCATGCTCATAAATACAAGCCTTAAACTTCCGTTTGGTCTTTCCTATGTAAAAGCCCAAACATTGAACACACTTTGCACATACACCAAACCTAATGAATTACAGGTGCAATGAAATGAAGTGGTCAAATTTTGGGTCCCTACTGTTAACATGTTACTCTCAAAAATAAATTTACATTGGTTGCAGGAACCACACTTATAGGTTCCCCATTTCTTAACAGAGTTTGGAGCCAGTGTTTCACCACCTTCTAACAGTTTTTTTTGGTTCTTCCCTGTCCTATATACTATACATGGTTTATCACCAAGCTTCTCAGAGTCTTTACCATAGCAAGAAAATACTTTCTAGTTCTGACAAATTATATTACCTATAACATCACTATCCACAGTATAAGTTGTAATAAACACCTTGGCATAATTTTTGGTGTTATTAACTGGAATATGTCTGTAATTGGTGTCCTCTGTAGTCTGGATACTAGAACCTTTAAATAGGGGTGTAATAATTCCCTCTGATCTTTTAGTGCTAACTTCACTTCGAATAGTAACAATGAAATGCAATGGATAAGCTCTTGCTTGGGACATATCTATAAGTTTGTTACTTTCATAAACAAACATATTGTCATTAGAAATCATTTTAGCCAGACAAATAAACTGTCCCTTAACCACCCCCTTCTTAACATGCCAGGAGTGGCAACTTTTATAATGCAAAAGTGCATTTGAATAGTGGGGTTTCCTGTAAATATTAGCTGTAAGACTTTTTTAACATTATGTTTAGCTATTAACACATCCAAATAACTAATATATTCAGTGTTATAGGAACAGGTAAACTTTAGGAAGGAAGTAGTGGAATTCAAATAACTTACCAAATTCATTACTTCTTCATTCATTCATTCCCCCCACTAAAAAAATATCATCCAAAAATCTGGTATACACTTTTAATGGGGTCTATATTAGATCACCGATCGCTTAAAAAAAGTGAATGGTGATTAATCGACCCTTTGTAAGCGAAAGCTTACAGTTTCGAACTGTCAGAATAGTCATTTTTTTCCTAGGGAAAAAAAAAAAATCACTGTTCCAACAACAAAAAAAAAAAACTTTAAACATTACATTAAGTGGGGAGCTTCGCCGCCACACCCCCCCTACTTAAATATACCAACTCTGAGACCGCACTACAGTGCCGAAAATGGCAAAGTACCGAAGCGGCCAAGCAAATTCTTTCCCAGGAAAAGAATTTGCTTAACAGCCGCTTCAATATTTTGCTGTTTCAGGCTTTTGAGTTCAACCAAGATGCATTATTTCAAATGCGTCTTTAGACTTCTAATAGGGAACATTTTAATGCCTGTATTTTTGGGTTGTTAAGTATATAATATTTTTCCACTTCATCATAATTATATTAGCAAATAGGGGGACACATGCTGCCCCCATTGCTACTCCTCTTTTTTGCTTAAAATTCTGTCATTCAATATAAACAAAGTTATAGTCTAAAATAATTTCCATCAGTGTGACTAAAACTTCAATTTCATCATGAGAATATATTCTTAACTCGATTAGGAATTCTCCAAACCATTCAAGACCCTGTTTGTGGGGGATAACATTAAATAAACTATGTCTACTGTTAAAAAATAGGTCTTTAGAATAGCTAACCCTCCCAAGTTTTTTCAAAAAATCCCATAAGTCCTTAAAGAAGAGGTGGTATCTTTCTAGGTAATTTTTTAACTTCAAATCCACATATTTGGCCATAGTATGCACTTAAGAAGTGCTAGCGTTAACAATTGGCCTTATAGGAGGGTCTTTCAGGTCTTTATGAAGCTTTGGAATACCAAATATAGTTGGCACTAATGGATATTTCACTTTAAGAAAACTCAATGTTTCTCCATCTATTTGTCCTTGCTCAAACGTTCTGCAGGAAAAAATCTATTTTCCTGTATGCAACATGAATATAATTTCATGTAGTTTCTTTGTACATGTCACCATCATTAATATGAACAAACATATTGTTAAAATAGTCTTGTGTTTGCATTACCACCACCCCCACCCTTATCGGGTTTCATAACTTGTATACTTTTATCTTGACAAAGCAATGTTAACAATTCATTTTCAGAAAACTCAAATTGTAGGTGTATTCATTAGTTTTAGTATTCAAATAATTCCTCATCTCAAAATCACATAGTTTCTCAAATAAAGCTAACAGTGGAATAATTGGTGGGTTAAAAGTACTAGCTCTTAATAAAGCATACATTACATTTTCCACATTTCCATTATTAAACATGCATACAAAATTAAGCTTTATGATGTAAAACTTCAAGTCCAACAAAATGCTGTCAGTTTAGCTCAACAAGTAGGGTCAAAAGTATAGCCTCTACTCCTTATTTCAGTGTGCTCTCTTTGGTATGTATTAGCTGTGTACTTAAAAACATGAAAGTCACCTGTTTGGTTCGAAATTACTACTAGAAATTCGTTTACACCATTTTCATCTGTCTGTCCATATTTTGCCATCCATAACATTTCCGCTGATACCTCTTGGTTTTCCTAGTTGTAGTTTTGTCTCTCCTGGTTCACAATGTATTTCCTTCAGTTCCTCAAATGCTCAGAACGCCTCAAGGGCTTCCTCCCTTAAGGGGCATCACTATTGTTACCAGAATACATCACTTCCTCATCATTGTCATGCTGCCCTTCACTCAATACCTGTTTCTCATTGGTTTTCTGTGGTTGAGGGTAGGTTCCTCCCTCAGTCTACTCAACTCTGTCCCTTTCTAATTTTTTTCTCTTTATGTTTACTAAGTCTTTAACAGTACTGTCAAATTTGAATTACTCAACAGAAGAAGAACACCCTCCACAGCTTGAACAAGCAAATCAGATATCCTGTAAAGTCCTCTAAGGTTAGTTATGAAACTAAATTAGTATCCCTTGCTAAAGACAATCATGTCATTCTTTAGCTATGTCTAAAACCTAAAAGGGAATGCCCAGCTGTGTGCTGAATTTATAGTGGATGATACTACTCACACTGAGCATGAGGAAATTACCAACCTGCTAGCTGACAGATTTGGCCGTAACTTCACTCCTCTATCCTCCCCATCCATACCCCAAAGGACTGCTGACACCAGTCTACTGAGTATTTCCAAACAACAGGTCATACAAGCACCTTCCAAGGCCAAAAACACAGCCTCTGTGGGATCAGATAACATCCCAGGTTGCTTACTAAACAATCTAAAGCAAGACCTAGTGGAACCACTTGGTACTCTCTTTAACAATAGCCAGAGCACTGGCTTTGTTCTGGCTGAGTATAGAACAGCAACAGTAATCCTCTTGCACAAGGGGGGGGTCCATCAACCAACCCAGGAATCTATCGACCCATAAGCCTAACCAGCCTTATCTGCAAGACCATGGAAAGAATCATCATGGGCCTTATAAAAATGGACACAGGAAACTTTCAAACTCTTGACCTGGCCCAGTTTAATTTTGTCAAGGGTAGATCTTGTTTGTTAAACCTGGTGGACTTCTTTGAGAATATCACCAAAGACCTGAATGATGGCAGAGCAGTACATAACATGTATCTTTATTTAGACAATGCTTTTGACACAATCCCTCACTCAAGGATCATTGAGAAACTCTCTCAGCTGGGTATTAACCCATACATCACTAGATGGGTAGCCAACTGGCTCACCAACAGAATGCACAAAGTGGGTGAGTCCATCTCCACCAGTAGACCAGTTACAAGTGGAGTACCATAAGGATCTGTGCTGGGCCCCCTACTGTATGGAATCTATTTCTCTGAGGTCCAGGTGAAAGTAAAAGGCCTGTGGCTTACCAAGTTTTCAGATGACTGCAAATTGGGTGCAATCGTTGAATCCCTGATGATGTAAACATATTACAAAAGGGGCTGACTCAGTCAAATGATTGGTTCCAAAGTCATGGACTAAAACTAAATGCAAAACATGGCTCATTATCTTTTTTGTCAAAGAAGTAGCCCCTTCTAATTATGATGTAGCTAGCATCCCTCTAAGCTCAAACCCAGTAGTCTGAGACTTGGTAACATAAGTTGATAGCAATCTAAAGTTTGATCAGCATGTGTCCATAGTGGTAAGGAAAGCTTTCTACATTGTGCATCTCAAAAATAAGGGCATCCCATCCAAGACGAAGTAGGTTATAATTCCGCTGTACTCGACTCTTATGAGACCACTAATGTAGTACAATGCTCCCTTCTGTATATATCCCACCATACACCTGCAGCACCTGGAGAGACCACAGAGGTTTCTAACCAAAAGAATCCAGGGTCTCCAAAATGTGACTTACGTGAAAAGACTGAAAGCCCTGTCACTGTATTCTGTATCATACAGGCTGCTGAGAGACGACCTCTGCCTGGCCTACAGAGAAGTCTCTGACTCTGCCCTAATAGAAATATTGCACATCTGCAAATCCAAATTCAATAGGCCAAGAGTCACTCCAGGGATCTCAATCTAGCCTGTGACATTAACAAAGCATGTTGTAGAGACAGATATATCTCCCAGAGATTGGCAGTCCTCTGGATATAAGCTCCCACTTCATGTGAAGTAGAGCTCTGCAATGACCTAATTTAAGTGCAACCTTGACAATTGGAATGGTAACCATAAATTCACCCCTAGTGGTAGCACCCATGTCCCTTATGGACAAGAGTAGTCAGTGCTGATTATAAAATCCATCTCCTAACACTGACCACTTAACTATTGTCAATTAGGGTACATGTGTTTTTAGATGGCTAATCTTGTAAAGGCCTTAGGGCCATTAGCCTAGTAACCTCCTATGAAGCTATGAACCTATAAATAAATAAAAAAAGAATAATGCAAACTGCTTTACTAGTTTTATAATAATGTTAACAATACTCCTGCAGATGCATGTCATTTCTTTTCAATGGACATGTGGCATTTCACAGAGCACTATAACTACAAAGTGAATATACCCGTGTCACATCACTGTAAGAACAACTGAGGTTTAAATGATTCTACCTTATGGTCACTTCTTTGTTTTGCCATGAATAGATGGTCATCTACTATTTTATCTTACAAGAAAATACCACAGAGTAAAACACTAAGCACCAACCCTAGGGTTGTCATGTGCGCATGACTACAGTATATCACTTTTCTCAATTTAGGCTTCATTTTTCTGTGATTGTGATAAATATTTTGCTTCATAGTTTATTGCTGGAATATAAACATGTTTTTAATAAGGGGTATTTGTATTTTATTTAATCTACTCTTAGTATTTGGGACTGCACTGTGTGACACAACACCAAAAATGGTGATGGACAGGCAGGAGGTAATTCAGAGAAACAAGTAGTGTGGTTGCATTAAGGAATATATCATGGTCTGTAGCATGCAAATTATATCATTATAGTGTGAAAATGAAGTTTCCACTGCAAAGAAAGGACAGCAAATAAACATTACAAATGCTATCAATCAACATGGATGAATGGTATTTCAGAATGCTTATGTCGGTATGCTGTTCTGCAAAGTTTACTTGTTTTAAAGGTGAGGAACTGCCAGTGTGCAGGAAGCTAGAATACTTGTAATACCAGTAGTTGTAATATTTTGCACATGTCCCTTAATTCCAGTGCAGATCAGCAGCTAATGTACCGTTGTCTGTTGGCCAACGTATCATAGACCACTTCTCATTGGGCTAGGAATATTACTTTGGAACTTATCAAATTGTGTTACCCACATAAAGAATCAAAAGAGATACATGGATAACCCATCCCAATGGACATTAACATATGTATACTTTTATTAGTCTTTGATACAGGGATCTTTCAGAAAAGTAAAGGAACACACTAGGAATATCCTACACCAGTTCTTCAATATTTTGGCGTAGCATGTGAAGGAGCTCATATGGTACCCAAGGATTGCAGAGGACTGAACCACTGCTGTGAGGGTGTTTTACACCATTGCCCATTTTGCTGTGGATTGGAGAACCAGTGGCTGAACACACATTGCTATCTCATCACCACTTCATCCACAGGTTATCAAATGCATAAACAGAAAGCACTTTCACTCTTTAAAGTTCCATTAGATTTGCAAAGCCTATAGTATCATCCATAATGTTTCTGTGTGCCTCCCAAACAGTTTCCAGGATTCACATGTCTGGCACAAACCTGACCTTTAGCAGCATTCTGTGTGGAGTGACTTTGCACTTGACCATCTATTTCACATGTGCAAATATAGGTGGGTACATAGCTGAACATATACTGTTAATCTGATAGAAGACCACACAACATGGTGTGACAATTGTATACTTATGGGGAAACCAGATATTTTTGGAAATGAGGATGATGATACAGATCTGTAAATCCCAGACTCAGAAATTATATATAAGACAGCACACACACAGATAGCGGATGTTTTTGGACATGTTTGCAGTCAAGTTAAGGGATTCTTCTGCTGCCTTGATGTATCCATTAGGGCACTTCAGTATTCACTTGAGACCTGCAGCTAAATATTTCTCATGTGTACTGTGATGCTGTTTCATGGACTGCATTGGTGGTGCTGCGGTAGTATTGTCGCCTCACAGTAAGATGCTATTCAGTTCGATTCTCAGCTAGAGCGTCTTCTGTGTGGAGACATGCGTGAATGGGTGTACCTTCGTTGAAGTTTGTGCGTCAGAGCTGCCAACTCAGTACGTAAAAATCTACTGCCAATCATTAGCGGACCGGAGTTCCGCTGTGGCGACCCCTAACCGGGCAAAGCCGAAAGACACAAACAAACTGTGATGCTGTTTCAGGATCAGTTTGTTTCATGTAAAAATACCTTGCCTGTGACTGGCCACCTTACATCTGGTGTCTTACATGGCTACAGATGCAAAGACGTCCAGTGACACAATGGAGAGTGGTTAACACAGACCTTACAGACACTCAGTTGATACAATGTTAGCCTTCAGTGACTTCAGCAGCACCATTTTCACCTTGACTCTACAGTATTTATGATTGAGCAGACCTTGAATGTCTATGTAGTGGCCATGCAGTTGTTGCAGATTCATAGATTCATAAGTTCTTAGGTTCATAGGAGATTATTAGGCTAACAGCTTAAGAGTGCTTACAGGCCTAGCCAATATAACCTGATTTAACCCAATATATGGCCCCTAGGAGAAAGAGGATGGCATGGATTTGTGAATATGCATTGAGTATCTTACAGAGTGCCCACTGTACATAAGGGACATAGGCACTATGCCAGCTGTGAAACTGTGATTCCCCATCCATTGATCCAAACTGCATTTGAAGTGGTCCAGGGAAGTGCTCTGCTTAATGTAAATAAGAAGCCTGTTCTAAAAAAGGGGCAATCTCTGAGACACATATCTGTCTCTCCAGCATGTTTTGTTTGAGTTACTGAATAAGTTTAGATCCCCAGATCGGGTGACCCTTGTGCTGTTTGACTTGAGGATGTGTAGCAGCTCCATCAGGGCTGGATTTGTAACTGCCATTTAGGTCAGGCATACATCACCCCTTAATAGTTGGTAGTAGACAGAGTAAAGGGACTGGGCTTTTAGTCTACCTGCATAGGACATGTTGTTTTTACCCTGTATTTTCTTTGTGAAGAACCTAAGAGCTCACTCCGCTGCTGTAAGTGCCTAGTCAAGTACATACCAAAATGGCACATTGTATTCAGTTATTGACCTAAAAAGGGCTAAGTATAGCAGGGCTATAATTTCCTTGGATCTGGATGCCATACATTTACTTATACGTTGCGCCACATAGAAGGACACATGGTGGTCAAAGTTCAAGCTACTATCTATCGGTGTACTTAGATCTCTCACTTCTGAGTCTAATATTAGGGGTGTGCTATTAATGTAGTAATTTGCAGGGGTATTTGATGTCCCAAAGGGTATTATAATGCATTTTTTCACATCTAGTTTTTGGCCATGGTTCTAGCACCAATCATTTGCCTTATCTAGACCCTCCTGAAGGCTATCTACATCACGGGTGGATTCAGTGATTGCCCTCAGCTTGCAGTCTTCAGTAATCTTTGTCACCCAGAGGCCTTCCACATTAGCCTTCACTTCAGAGAAGTATATTCCAAACAAGAGTAGCCTCAGTAATGAGCCCTGTGGCACACCACTAGTAAATGACCTCTTGCTTGATCTGAATTCACCCACTTTAACCATATATGTCCTGCCCATGTGCCAATTGGCAATCCATCTGGTGACATAAGGATTTATGCCCAGTTTTGCAAGTTTATTTATAATACCTTAGTGGGGAATTGTGTCAAATTCCTTCGTAACTTTCTCAAAGAAATCCATCATATTCAATAGGCGTGACCTGCCCTTGAAAAAGCTGAACTGGGTCGGGTCCATTGTTTGGAGGTTTCCTATGTTATTATTTATCATGTCCTTGATTACTCTTTCTATGGCCTTACATTTAAGACTAGTCAAACTTATGGGTCTGTAATTTCTCAGGTTAGTAGGTGGTCCCCCTTTATGCAAAGGGATGACTGTTGCTCTTCTCCACTCTATCAGGACAAAGCCAGTCAGGAGACTGCGGTTACATAGAGATCCAAATGGGCCTGATAAGACCTAGTTTAAGCTGTTTAAGAGGCAACCTGGTATATCATCAGCCCCCACTTGAAGCCACATTTTCAGCTTTAGAGAGTGCTCTGGCAACCTGTTCTTTGGTGATAATTGGAGGTAGAGTGGTGCGGGTATTTCTTGGGATAGAACTTGGGGTGATGGAGTGGAGAAACCTGAGCAGAATTTGTCAGCCAGCAGATTTACTATATCTTCTGTTTGAGTATATGTGATGTCACGTCCATCTAATTCCGCCCTTAAAATTGCAGACATAACTGAAAAATGCCTTATTGTTATCCTTAGCTTTGAAGGCTATTTTTCCTCAAAGTCTGCTTTTGGAGACTTGCCTAGTTCCCTGATTCACTTGTTTAGACTAATGAGATACTTTTTGGTATGTTGTGCACATTCCCTCTTACTTCTCTACAGGATTTTCTTTCTTTTGTTGTACAACTTGTTAATACCAGGAGTCCACCAGAGTGCCTTGTTTTTGCAGTTTGACCTGGGCTTATTTCAGTCTTGTAGTGCTATTTCTATGCAGTTATTTATAGGGTCGTACAGGGCATTTGTGTACTACTCTGTATAGGTTTCTGTGTTTTATGCATTTTGGGGAATTTGGAAACTAGCTATGCCATCTATTAATATAGGGTAATTTACCTTAGAGAAGTTCTTAACATTTTTGGGGTTAGGCGGGGGAACTAGTTTTACCTTTACTTCAAAGAGACTACTTTGTAATCTGATCTTATTCATGAGGACATTATATGGAAAGGGGGGGTGCAGTGCTTTCCCATATTTGTGAGCACCAGATCTAGGATATTTGCTACCCTAGTGAGACTGCAGAATATCTGCTCCAAGGCATTTGAATTTAAAAAGTCAAGAAATATTCTGGTCCGCTTGTTAGTGGTAATGCATGCCTCCAAATTAATGGAGGGGTAGGTAAAATAACCCATGAGTATGGTATTTGGCTGGATGGGGAGCAATTCTAATAACTTCAGGTATGATGTATGGGTTTCCTAGTTGATGGTTGGGGACCTGTAGCTATCACTAATATGGTAACAGATTTTTCCCATGGTTGGTTGGACATGGATTAACTCAAGCATGTCATACTGTTTGAGCAGCCTTGAGGTGTGCTTATCCTTTATATAGATAGATACACCTCTGCCTTTTGCTCTTCTTTATTCAGTAGATGGTTGGAATGTATGAAAGGTGTTATAGCCATGCACTGCTGGAGTACTTTCTGTGGCTTTGAACCATCTTCCACTAACTGCAAAGATGTCAGCATTCTCCGGGGTGAGGAGAGCTTCCAGGGAGTGCAGTTTCTTATTTAGACTCTTATCATTGAGCAGTAACACCTTTAGTTTGCCCTAAGTTGCTTTAGTTATGTTGGAAGGTTTGTCTATTTGGCATTGCCTAAAAAAGCACTATAGGAATGGATCATCCTTTAAGACATATATCACTCTCACCATCTCCACAATGGTGTTGTCAGGAGCTGCCTCTGCCAGGATCACTAAACCCCTATGTTAGTTTTATTGACAGTACAACTGTGCAGCTGTGTCATTGCATTGTAAAATATGCATTTGGCATCATCATTGTCAGCCAGAGGTGATTTGGTAACATCAGGTATCTACTCTCCCATGTTGGATGACTCTCCATCAACAGCATCCGTGAAAACATGCAAACAAGATAACCTGTGGTATCAATGAAATAAGTCACTGACCCCACTTCTTGTCTTAGGGATACTGATAAATGACACAATCAGTGAATTCCATATGGATACTTACATTCCTGGTTGTGTATAGCATTACACTTGCAGTCTCTGGGCTCCTGGAAGGTAGATGTACACAGGGATTTTATTGCGGCAGCAAATGCTAACTTGGTTCACTCCAAATGTCTTGCAGTCATAATCAGCCCAGCTTTCATATTCAAGCCAATATTGGTTATTAGAGTCCATTCTCCTCAAGGAGAGACACAGGGAATTCCTCAACCTTTTGAGATTCTTCAGTGTTGGTGGTTCACCTTCTGTGATAGGCATACCCTTGGCAATGTTCCATGTCTTGTTCTTGACATACAGTATCATATCGATTACCCTTTGCCAAACCTGATATAGACTCCTATTATTGCCTTCTCAACCCTGATGTCCAGTGCCACTCCCTGCAATCCAGCTCCTAAAAAGGTTGTCCATGTTACCTTTGACTAAGATGTGAATGCAATATGTTTGAAAGACCTTAAGTAGCACCCAGTGTCCTGGATGATATGCTTTTGTTGTCATTGGCTGTCTTATGGACTGATGCTTACACCTGTAGGTTGTGCTTGTTGATCAATCTCTGTGTGTATGTGGCTATGTGTGAATGCCCCATATTACTGCATAATACCCCAAACTCCCTATAGTTGCCACTTATCTCTTGCCTGTTGTGTTTTGACACCCTCTTTTTCCTTAAAAACTGCTCTTATCGACATAGCATGAAATCCTTCTTTGCATCAGTATATTTAGACACCTTCCCCTCCCCCGCACAACAATATACATTGCTATGAATCACTGTATATGTCAGGATTACTTTATCCTGTGTGGCATGGCTTGTGCTGTTTGTTTCTTGCACCTGGAGTGCTTCCACCCACAGCCGGATGTGAAAATGCCATGACACAGTGATATCCTTCCCCACACACACATGGTCATATTTCTCTGTGTCCTTATTGCTGTGATCCATCAATGGTGTTCAGTGCTCTATATAGGTACATGTGACTTGTCTTTCTTTCCTTCCGTATGCCTATTTCAATGTCTTGTGTTCTGATGTAATAAGTTCTTTATTCCACAGTTGCTAATATTGGTGCAGTTGCTCACAGTATGACATAATACAAGCTTCACAGAGAGGTTACTATGTTACGAAGGCAATTTATCACGGCTTCCTAGCTATCAACACTAAATTACACTAACTCACTTGTCCTTGCCCATCTCAACGCTTTGGTTACAAATGTACCATATCCATTTAAAAGATCATATGCTTAAATTGTTAAACATAATTTCTAGTTCCCAGTTTGCTTCTTAAAAACTGTAAACTTCTGAACCCTCCACACCCAGCAAAGAAGAATATCTGCTTTCCTTAAACAGAAATAAAATAACTGCATGTTCTGCCACTTAGATAATTAAAATAAGTAGGCTAAGTCACATATCTAGCATTACTAATTGCCTTAGGATGTGGTAACCCCACTTTCTGCTGATTTCTGTATATGATAAAAAACAGTGAATTCTTGTCTTTGATTGTTGCGTTATCCAATTGATATACCACCTAGTTTATCACATTTTTACTGTAATACACCAAAGCTAAGCAATGAAAAGTTTTCTTTTTATTTGTTAACTCCTGCTAACTTTGGTTGACTTAGTAGTATTTTGAGTCGGTTTTGGGATCATAACTCTTGCATGTGTATGTGTGTGTGTGTGTGTGTGTGTGTGTGTGTGTGTGTGTGTGTGTGTGTGTGTGTGTGTGTGTGTGTGTGTGTATATAGATCACGGCAATATGTGAGCGTGTTTCTTTCTTTAAATCGTGTATTTTCCTGTATACACTTTTTGCCACTCTTACCTGCAATGTAATTTCTGTAGTCACCTTTCATCACTCTTATCTGTAATGTTACCTTTCTCTGCAGTTAGTCATAAATCATGTAATTTAGACTCACCCTATCTGTAGTGTAAATCGGTCTCTACTGTGGTACAACTAGCCCATCAGGGCCCAGTCTAGCCTGCCATTTGCATTTCAAAGCTGAAAGTAGCTTAAATGTAACACATAATACTATCCCTATTTCTTTCCTGTCCACAACAAAAAAAGCAGTGTGGTCACTTATCTCACAGCCTAGTCTCAAATTGGTCTTGTGGTGTACCGCACACCATCTTCATACTTACAGAGTACATTTATGCTGCTGCAAGCTATGTTTCAGTGCTACTTTTGTTATCCATCAGACTTGTGTTGTGATACTGCTCATTTGTATGTAGTTAATCACACCAGGTACTTAGACTTTGATATTGCTCAATGGAGTTGCTGAATAGTACTTTAAATATTGATTTAATTATTATAATATGTTGTGCCTTCCCTGGTTGCGATTGCTAAAGAGTCACTATTTGCTCAGTTTTTATCTATTTTTGTGTTCTTGTTACGCCTCTCTTCTTTCTCATAAGCTTTGTAATACACTATTGAAACCTGAAGGTCACTGAGGAATATTAATTCATTGAAAGCAATATTGTAAACCTCACATCCCTTACAATCATCAGGCTATACTTTAAACAAATCAAAGTTATGATAAAGTCAAACTTTACAAGTTTTATTCCAAGGCCTAGAAATCCCTTGAGTTATAAATCTTTATGATGTGTTTTTGTTATTATGATTTACACAGAAGAGAATCTTATCAAACCTAAGTGTCCTTGAATTATAAGTCAAGCGCATATTAAACTGAGGCTGTAATAAGTGACCATTATAGACTCTATAAGCCAGTAGTATTATACCACTTAGATATCAGTAAATGGACTTCTTACATCTTTCATGATAATGCAGATGTCTATTTGAACAAATATATTTAGTGAACTTCCCTTGAATGCTCTCAATAGAATTTAAGTAGTTTCTGGAACATATACAAAATACATTGTTAAATTCAAGGATAGGAGCGAGTATGATGATTTTCTCCCACCTGCCAAAAACATGTGCTAGGTAGCATGGCAAAAGCAAACTGTCCCTAAGTATGCATGCTTTATATGTGTACAATACGAAAGAAAAGCTTGGCAATCTACCTGCGTTACCTACTTGCCTAGTAAACTCTGTTAGTGATAACAACTGTTTGGGGTAGAGGAGGTCATTATAGGAGTCTCAAGTGACTCATAAGCATGGACAAAACAATTATAGCTATTAGCCATTAGAAGAAAAAAAAACACGGTTTTGCTGTGAAATAACACAGTGGTTATGTATCAATTGCCAGCACTATTGCTTGTTCGCTCACCTTTATAAAGAAATGTTGGATATAATACTGCATCCTTAGTAGTAATATCTGAATAGGGTAAAAGTGCTGACAACTTTATTTAAAAAATATATTTGCAGTATACATCTATACATCATTGTATACAACCCCCAGGCAAATTAGATGCATCTCAAAAAGAATTCTCACTCGAAAGTATCAGAAAATAATGACCGTTAAAGGAGGACAACAAAGTACTACATACATTATGAGCTTGCTTTCTCTAGCTAATGCTTCAGATAAGGCCCTGCTAAGCACATCCACATCAGTGTTAATGTACACAGTAGAGAAAACAGTATGTTAGCGCTGAGCAATATACAGTATACTAAAATGTGAGTTATGTTATAATACAAACAGAAATAATGCTTTTCTCATCACATTTCATATTTAGGTATTGGGACTTACACTAGTAAAATAAGTGTTATGGTAAAGCAAGGTGAACATAAAGACGAATGGTTTTCCTGGGTCTATATTATAACATCGAAATCTACAAAGATCGAATGTTATAATATAGAACCCTAAACATCGAAATCTGGAAACATCGAACAGTCAGGGAAAAAAATTGCTATTCCGAGAAATATACACACAACACAAACACACACAAAAAAACAGCAATCCACACACATATGCTTAAAATCCTACACCTAAACCTAAACTAAACTTTACATACACTACTAGCTATCCACTTACCTTAACCCGACCCTAACACTAAAGTCCGTCACTATCTCACACTCACCTCACCCACACCCTAACTCACCTAACCTGCCCCCTAACCCTAACCTACACACAACCGCACACTTACCTGACCCACTCCCTAACCCTAACTCACCTAACCCGCCCCCTAACCCTAACCTACACACAATCACACACTTACCTGAACCTGACCTGTAATGCTCCAACATATCGAACACTGAAAACAGCGAAGCCACAGCAACGGCCCACCGAATTCTTTCCCTGGGAAAGAATTCAGTGTCCTGCACCTTCGCTGTTTTCAGCGTTCGACAAAATTGGTCCGATATTATAACATTCAAACTTTATAAAATTTGATGTTATAATATAGACCTGGTTTTCCTAGTATCTTAGTAGAACACCAGGCTATTAACCCATGGGGCCATTTTTAGCCTTATCACTTTTTCCAATCAAATTTATAGGTATTGGTTCTCAAGGGTGTTGTGGAGGTATATATACTTCAGCATGGGAGGCCAAGCATTTACAAGCTTCTTCTCTCTATTGAAGACATAAGTGCCACATCAGTGATATATTTATTTATTTATTTTATTTATTTATCATTTGTTGACCAGGAAAGTCCGACTAGGTTCCACAGAGCCTGTTTTCAGCGGAAGCCTGGGGAGAAATGCTCCAGATGCATGTCTTTGGAATGTGGGAAGAAACCAGATTACCCAGAGGAAATTCACGTGAACACAGGGAGAACATGCAGACTCCACACAGAAAGCACCCCGGCCAAGAATCGAACCGGTGAACCTCTTGCTGTGAGGCGACAACGTTAACCGCTGCACCACTGCACCACCCCATCCACTGATTCAAGGTTCACTTCAATAAGTGCTGCAATGAACTCTGCTTCACATGGATGGGGAGCCTGATACAGAGAATGGGTAGCCTCTGAGACACACACCTGCCCTTCCAGCATGTCCTATTTTTATTGCAGGCATTGCTTAGTTCCCTGAATCACATGTTCCTGATGCTATCTGTTTTACAGATGAGCAGCAGGTCTATTAGGACTGGCTCACTGGATACTTCATAGGCCAGGCATAAGTTACCTCTCAGTAGCCGATACAAGACTGAATATGAGGACATGGATTTGAGTAGGACTACATTGGACTTGTTTTCCATATCATGTATTCATTTTGTGAGGAATCTCTGTGGACTCCCCAGTTATTGCATATGCCTGGCCAAGTACGTACTGAAGGGGCACTGTACTTTGTGATTTACATGTTTGGATCTAAATGCCATATCCCTGCCTATAAGTTGTGCAACTTAGAATGATTTTCTCACCTCAGTAAACCCATGGTGGTCAAATGCCAAATCACTGTCTGCATGCATTCCCAAATCCCTGATGACGGAGTCTATTCTTAGGGGTGCATTGATTATGTAGTTATTTGCTGGGCTGGACATCTTTCCAAAAGATACTATTGTGCACTTTTTGCCATTGAGTTTTACACCATGACTCTTGTTTCAGTTATTAATCTCTGTAAGGTCATCTTAGAGGACATTTATGATTTTGGGGAATTGAGTGACTGCACCTAATTTGCAATCATCTGTTAATTTGATCAACCAGAGATCCTTGATGTTAGCGCTGACCTCATAGAAGTAGGTGCCAAACAGTAGTGGTCCCAGAAATGAGCTCTAAGGAATCCAACTCTAAATTAGCCTTTTTTGTGGAGCTATACTCCCATATTCTAGCTTCTTGGGTCCTGTCTGGAAGCCAGGTGGCTATCTAGTGGGTGATATAAGGGGTTTATACCTAGTTCAATGAGCTTTTCTGCAATGACTGAGTGGGATATTGTGTCCAATGCCTTGGCCAGGTCAAGGTGGGCAGTATTTACCATTTTACCCTCATCCATTGCTTTTGTCAAGAAATGCACCGAGTTCAGTAGATAAGACTTACACTTGTTAAATCTGAATTTATTTGGGTCCAAAGTTTGTAGGTTACATATGTTGTTAATTAGACTATCCATGATTATTCTCTCCAAAGCATGGCATATCAAGCTAGTCAGGCTGATAGGTTGATGATATCCCAGGTTCTTGCATGGCCCACTCTTGTACAGTGGGATAATCATTGCAGTCCTCCATTCATTTGGCATGAAGCTGGTTTGTAGACTTTGGTTAAATAGTGATTCTAGTGGGCCCATATAGTAAATCTTTTATGTAATTAAGAAGGCATTCTTGGATATTTTTTACCATTAAGATAAAACATTATTTTTTTCAGTGTCAAGTGGCATTCGTAGTTGAGTTGCTAATTATGCAAGACTATTTCAACTTGCAGTCACCCTTCTCTCCCTATAAACACCTCTGCACACTACTAAGCAGTAAGGCTCTTACCACTGCATGTAATTGTGGTAGACCATGGGTGGAATCTACACAAATAAGCTTTCTGATATGCTTTCTGGTATGAAATTCATGTACTATGGGATTCATAGACATCTGTACTGTAAAAGTTCTGTGCTGGACCAGGGTTCCAACAATATAGGTTTGCAAAGCAATTTTGCTGTGCACAGCTATGCATTTCAGTAATGAGAATCTGCTCAGGATAACTCAAAGCCCTTCACCCTGCTTAGATTACTGATGTAGGTAAGTCATGGTGTGTGTAAATGGTCATGTTGTGTATCTGTATGTCAATTTGTTACTCTGTGGGTAAATACAGGGATAATATATGAGTGGGTCCATTGATGTCTGTGCATGAATCCTTGTTGTGAGTGTGTGTGCATGCATATATATATATGTGTGTGTGTGTGTGTGTGTGTGTGTGTGTGTGTGTGTGTGTGTGTGTGTGTGTGTGCGCACACGCCTGCATGCGCATGTGTGTGTGTGTGTGTGTGTGTGTGTGTGTGTGTGTGTGTGTGTGTGTGTGTGTGTGTGTGTGTGTGTGTGTGTGTGTGTGTGTGTGTGTGTGTGTGTGTGTGTGTGTGTGTGTGTGTGTGTGTGTGTGTGTGTGTGTGTGTGTGTGTTTGTGTTTGCATGTGTGTCCTATGGTGTCATTCATTGTCAGTGTATGGCCTTCGTAATAGTTGGGTATCCCACTACACAATTGTTTCAGCTTCTAAGTGGAGTAATTAATGGTCATGCAAACTCCTGGGTAATGAGATGTCATCCTTGTAGGAATATATATAACTATGACTATGACCCAGTAAATGGTACAGAAGCACAACTTGGCACAACATTGCAGGGCAAGTTTTGCTGTTATGAGATTTGGTGTAAATAGCAGAAATACTGTATAGGTAGCCAGACTTTAGTTATTCTGCAGATATATTTTCAAGAAATGTACAGTATGTGCTCCATGTGGTGATGTGATGTAATATTGTTATGCTAAAACATGTTTTTACATCCAATTATATTAAGCCTTCTTACCTGGACCCCAGAAGAGATGACAATTTTAAATTCTATTTATTATTATTTTTGCTTAGTAACTTATTTACTTTTTATAGACATTTGAAATACTTTAAAATGGCAGCAATATGAAGAACAGCATAAATCTCAACATAATTGGAAGACTGTTTATACTTACATTCATTTTGATAGATGCCTGCAGCAGAGAAAATAAAATCAGGAGACCTAAGTTGGATGGTTGTTATAATCTAAATATCATAGTCCATTTATAGAACAACTCAGTCTTAACATGTCTGTTGTTGCAGTTTGAAGGATACATGCTCAAACGATAAGTCAAGGGAATATCAAACATTGCAAATATATTATTGCAGTAAACTGAAACATTTTATTATGATAGAGTAGTTAGCTGATAACTGGGGAAAGAGATACAATTAAAGGAACTATCTAATCCTTTCCAACCACATAACTCAATGCCAGCATTTGTTTGTTTATTTTAAAGCATTCTTAGTTTAGAATGTCCAATAAGTTAACAAAAAAAAAAAATGTATTTTTAAGCATTACAAGTCATTGGGCCGGATTCACGAAGGCTTGCACGGAGTCTAAGAGTAGAGTAAGACTCCAGACAGCCAATATGTCTGCCGAGCGATCCAGGAACAGCCGGCAGGGGCGTTCATGAGAGCTCCTAGAACTACCCTTGCACGAACAGTGTTATGTTATGCAAATTACCTCATTTGCTGCTGAAAGCTATGCAAATGAGGTAAATTTGCAATCCAGGAAACACAAACCTGTCCGAGTAAGAGTAGTGTTATTTGCAGAAATGTACACCGTTCTGCAAATAACAAAACAGAGCTATGACAGCTCCAAATAAAGGATGCATCCAGTTGAGGAAGTATACCAATGGCCAAATATAAGTCCAATGGCATTTTTATCTGTTGCAAAATAATAAAAAATATTTTTTCCCCCCGATCTCCGATGTTTAAGCGTAGTGCAGTGCTGCGCAAACATGCGGCGCTCTAAAAACCAGCAAAAAAAATAAATAAAAGCCAAAAATAGGCATTTTGTTAAAAATATTCATCTGCCGTGCAGGGAAATGGTAGGCTGAAGACAACATGGCTACTGAGTAGTGGTTGCTAAGGGGGGAAGCTCAGTCTGAGAAATGTAACCAAGCATTATTAGACAATCCTATGCAAATGAGGATAAGGATAGTGAATCCCAATTTTCCCTGCCATGTGAACCATGTCCCTAGAGTGTAAGAGTAGGATTAGGGGAGTAACAGAGTAGAAAATAGGTGACATCATGAGGGAGTATGTATCAAAGACTGTAAGCTTATTGGAGCAGAGTAGCATGTGTTTGCTGTAAGTTACTCAGGACTGGAAGAGGCGTGTCTACAGTTGTCTTAACTGAAACCCAGAAACCAAAGGTGTATGCGTGTGAGTGCCTGTAAACCCGTCTAAGCCTGTGTGCGCGTGTGTACACCCGTGTAAGCCTGTGTAAGGCTATCTAAGCCTGTGTGCACGCATGTGCACCCACCTAAGCCTGGGTAAACTTGTGTAAGCCTGTGTGCGCGCATGTGCGCTCATGTGTGCATGTTTGTGCTTGTTTGCGCGTCGCTGCCCTCTGTCGAAACAGAAAGGGAAATGGAAGGAAAAGTAGGAAGTTAACCAAGGAGAACTAGCAGAGCTGCCAGGTGAAATCAATCAGAATCAGGCAATTACACAAACAGCACACTAGCCCAGTACAGCCCAGGACTCACCCATGTTTTTCTCAGAAACACTGCAACACTGCAGTCTACAAAGAGAAGTGAAAACTTAAAAAGCTTAACTGAGACAAAAAAATGTTAGGGGCTGCCATTGCTTTTATAAGGCAACATGTGCAAGATGCTGAGGGTGGTGCCATTGTGAATGCTGCTGAGCAAACCACAGTTAGGAGATGGAGAAGAGTGTACAGATCCAGGGTAACCTACCAGGGGCTACATGAGCTGGAGATAGTGGAGCGCTATAGAGTGGACAGAGACCTCCTGCAGCAAATTGTTGAGCTGTGCAGGCCACGCCTCACACACAGAACCAACAGAGGGGAACCCATCCCAGTGGAAACCAAGGTATGTGTTGGCCTAAGAATACTAGCAGCAGGTATCTTCCAGAGACCAACTGGTGATATGATGGGGATTTCACAGGCATCAGCATCCAGGGTACTGCACCAGTTCCTGAATGCCATGTCAGCACATGTCGGTGATCATGTATATTTCCCCAATTTCCGTGAGGTATTGGCCAGCAATATGCATCTCTTCCAGCAAATAGCGGAATACCTTGAGGTAGTGGGTGCAATTGACTGCATGCACATACACATCAAAGCACCAGCTGGTGAGCGAGGTAGGGCCTACGTCAACTGCAAGGGCTTCCACTCCATCAACTGCCAGGTCATGTGCGATGCCCAGGGCATAATACCAAATGTGTGTGCTGGCTGCCCTGGAAGCTACCATGATTCCCATATCTGGCATCTGATACAGCTGTACCAGACATTTGCCAGTGGGGACATCCCTGATGGTCACCTAGTGGGGGATGCTGGATACACATTGGAGCCATGGCTGATGCACACACACCTGAACAAGAACTCCATAATGAGGCACATGCACAAACACGAAATGTAACTGAGCGTGTGTTTGGGATGCTCAAGTCACGGTTCCGGTGCCTGGACACATCTGGTGGAGCCTTACAGTACTCACCAACTACATGTACCCAAATTGTCATGGTATGTGCCATGCTACACAATATGATCCTGCAAAAACAGCCGTAGCAGGAACAGCATGGGGCAGGGCCAAACAGCTCCCCCACCATTGCCAAGGCCTGCACAGGCACAGCATGACTTGGAGGAGGAACAACCTGCGCCTGCCCCAGTAGGCAGAAGGAGGCGTGCCCAGTATGCCTTGGCCTTGGCAAAGAGGCAATGCATAGCTGGCTCAGTAGGAACCCTGGAAATGATACATCTCTCTGACTCGCACATAAAATAAAAGGGATGCCTAACTTGACACTACCTGTTTCCAAACATGTATGGGGAGTGTAGTATGTGTATCTGACATAAGCAGCCCTGCAGCACCACCTGAGGCATGATTGCCATGTTTTAAGCAATATAAAGCAGTGCTAAGCAGCTTTTACCAATATTTAGTATATGTAAACAAAATTGCCCGTGCTAACTAGCGCAATGTCAGGCAACGTTGAGCAATGTTGGGCAAGGTCGGGCAAAGTTGAGCCAAGTCAGGTAAACATGCTCATATTAGCTTTACTGTCCCTTAAGAAGTCTGGTCTGCCCAGCATGAAAATAAAACGCAGTGACAGGGCTCGAACCTAGGATATTGTGCACTATAGTCACAGTACTGAACCACTATGTCATGATAGTATTTCAGTAACACAGACACAGCAGGACAATTGTACACTAATGCAAACACAAAGAAATGCTGTAACATGCCCCTAAAGAGGCATATGGGTAACCTCCCCCACAGGCCTATGCAGACAGAGAACATCAGGCCAGGCGGTGTGATGTGGGCTGTGTAGGCTATGAGGTTGCAATCTAATATATGTGCCATTGGCCGCTAAGAAGTGTAGTTCAGTAGTATGCCTCAAGCCAGTACAATAGGCAACAGTACAGACTGAAATAGTGTACTGTACATAGCAGTGCAGGCATCGCAAATGTGTATAAGTGTCAGGTGAACCCCTCATCCTATGTACACCCACAGTAACAATCAGGTGTGCCGCCGGGTAGAAATGTACAAAGAATAGGTGTCCTCCCTGTATGTAGAAATGTTGATATGTCTATACAAAGTGTCTCATAGAAGCCCTGCAGGCACAGTATGATCCCTGTTGATCTATGACACAAAGGTGAGCCCTGCTGTAAAAATACAACTTGATTTTCCATACACATATAGTATAAATGTCTATACCAGGCGTGCTCACACACTCCAACAAATGTAATGGATTTCATTCAGCATCACACTGAAAGGTCATACTGGGCATGCTCACACACTTAAATAAATGAAGCAAATGTCAGGCAACAACATACTGAAAGGTCATACTGGGCATGCTCACACACATGCTAAATACGGAGATGATAATAAGGGATCTATGGACAAATGTGGATAGACATCTCTACTTCCAGAAACACATTCACAAAGTTGTCAGAAAATCATGCTATGTGTTCACACAAACTGCCAAGGTCTGTGCATGTAGGTCAAAGGAGGTTCCCACTACTCATCATTCATCAGACCCATCAGAGAGTACCACAACACACTTGCGATGAATCTGACTAGGCATGTTCAGCAGCCAGAAAGACCACTGAAGTACCCTAACAAGAGGATTACTGGCCTCAAACAGTTGTCACATGCAACAAGACTGAATGTAACCCAATCTGTACTCTGTTGCATACTGTCTACTCAGGAGATCTCTGCCCAACAGACAGGTCCATGCCATGGCTACACACAGATCTGTTCTGAGTTACAGCTCAATGGCACTAAATATACAGACCCAACTGATATTGCCAACATCCTGGCAGATAGGATCAGTGTTAACTTTACCCCCCTCTCACCCATGAAAGAGGACATCTCTATAATGGAAAACTGCAAAGTTGCTGTCATCACGGCTGCACAGATAAAAAACACTCTCCAAAGCCAGTATCACAACAGCCATGGGACGAGATACCTTCACAGGCTGTGTTCCACACAAACCACAGAATGAACAGGCACCACACTGACATACCATGTGCAGTCATAGCCTCACCTCATGCTTTGTGCCTGCTGAATGGTGCACAGTGATGGTTATCCCACTACACAAGGGTAGAGACACCACGGACCCCAGGAATTAGTGCTCCATTAGTCTGATGAGCCCGCTCTTCAAGGCCATGGAATGTATCATCATACAACATATAAAAAATTACATTGGTAATCCCCAAACCCTGGACCACAACCATGTTGGGTTTGTAAAATGCAGATCCTGTCTCCTAAACCTGATAGATGACATTGAAGCAGTCAACAGAACCATAGACAAGGGTAAGGTGGTTCACACAGCCTATGTTGATCCTGCCACAGTTTACAACACCACCCCACACTCTGGAAATATAGATAAACCCACTAAACTATGTATAAATTGCTATGTCACAAGATGGGTTGCCAACAGGCTTACTGGCAGAACACACACTGTGAAAGTAGTAGACTCCAAGTATGACTTTGGACCAGTGACAAGTGCAGTACCACAGGGTCCAGTCTTGGGTCTTGTCCTGTTTTGTATCTACTTCCCTGAAGTAAACTTTAACATGGAAGGTCTGTAACTACAGAAGTTACCAGAGGACTGCAAACTAGGAGCCATAATTGTAAACACTAAAGATGTGGACATCCTACAAAAGGGCCTCACTGAGACAGATGGCTGTTGTCAAAGCCATGGGCTCTATCTCAATGCCAGAAGGTGCATTGTCATCCCCTTTGTTAAAAACTCTGTAGCCAAGAACTACAACATAGGTGGTAGTATACTTAACACTGAAAGTGTGACAAAAGACCTTGGGTCACAGGTGGACAGTGGACACAACTGTGATAATCACATCCCCACAGTAGTCAGGAAACCCTGCTATGTGGCACACCTCATCACAAAATGTGTCTCATGCAGAATAGAAGAGGACATTGTTCCCCACTACTCATCACTCACTAGAACTATAATAGAGTACAACACCACTTTTGCTATGTACCTCACAAGACAACTACAACAACTGGAAAGCCTGCAATAATACCTCACAAAGAGCATTAGCGGCCTGAAATACATGCCATACACAGACCATCTCAAAATGCTCCATCTGTACTCCCTTGCATATCACCTACTCAGATGTGTTCACTGCCTAACATACAAAGCTATGTCAAACACAGAGCTGTTGGACATGTTCCATGTGAAACACTCACAATCCTTCTGACCTTTGGACCCAAAACCACGAGTGAAATACAAAAGGAAGGGGTGTACCCATTTACCTTATGGATACCCACACCTTCAGGTTAGTGGCACAGCATGAGGCCTTGGAGACCATGCAAGTGCAACTAACATTGGGCAAAGCTGCTCATCAGATTGTAACCTGCTATAGATCACCTACCTTGTCTCAGGAACCTCACTCAGTATTCCTGAGAACAGTGGAAAATATAAAGGTCCTATCAAACACCATTATATGAGGTGATTACAACTACCCAAACATTGAGTGGGAGAATTACTCATGTACAACGTCCTTTGCCCAATGTTTCCTACAGTTTAAAAACTCTAACACCCTGGAATAGCTGGTCACCATGCCCACTTGAGGTGACACCATACTGGACATGATCATCACCAACATGGGATACCAGTGTTCCACGACAGAGATAAACCCCTCGCTGGTAATATCAGATCATAAAGTAATCAGATTGGACATCCACCCCCCCCCCACCTAGTCAATGAAACCACCATGAAGACATTTTCAAAAGCAAACTGCACACTTCCCAAGACCAAAGTGGAAAGTTCCAAAGCCCTCTTGCTATAGGATAATGGTATACAATCTGCCAAATCATTTACAAGTGCATCCTATGAGCATCTACAGGGATGCATGGATCGAGACATCACAAATAAAACCAAGATGCACTTCTCAAAAATAAGAAAACAATCTGGTGGTCATTGCCCATAAATAAGCTAGACAACAGAAGGAGGAAACTAACACCTGATAGAGCCAACTTCACTAAAGGAAATGCATCATTGATCATTATTAGGAAGAAACAATGATCGCTCATAAAATAATTCAAGGACAGTTTCTAAAGACAAATTGCCAAGGAATGTAAGAATAACAACCACAAAGCCTGCAGTAGCTATACCAGACATGTAGGTGTCAACTTCCAAATATGCTGTCAGCTACTGACAAATGGCAAGAAATACACTGAACCAACTTTCATTGCCCACATCCTGGGGGACAAGTTCAGTGTAAACTTCCCCCCATCACCCCAAAAGGGCCTGTGTCCATCACAGAAGGATGCAGAGCCCCAGACATCATGGACATGCAGGTAAAGACAGCCCTCTCCAAAGCCAAGAACACAGCATCAATGGGACTGGATGGTGTCCCAAGCTACGTCTTACACTAGGCCCAAAAGGAACTACACCCTCACCTACATTCACTGCCCAGACTCCATCATACCACAGGCTATGTACCCAAAGAATGGCATACACTAACAGTCATCCAGCTCCACAAAGGGGTTGCCACAACAGAACCTGGAAACCATTGCCCTATATGTCTACTCAGCCATGTCTACAAAGCTATAGAGCAAATTGTCATGGAACCCATAAACAGAGACATTGGGGACCTCCAGACACTGGACTCTACACAATCTCGCCTTGTTAAAGGCAGATCCTGCCTCCTAAACATAGTTGACTTATTTCAAACAGTTACCAAGGACATTGATGGAGGTGAAAGTAGTCCACACAGCCCACCTGGACCTCACTAAGGAATTTTAACACCATTCCCCACTCTGTCATCATGGACACACTTACCAGCTTGAACATTAACAGCTATGTCACAGGATGGGTGGCCAAGTGGCTCACAGATCACACACACATGTTCAGAGTTGCGGATGCCATGTCCGACTCTAAGCCAGTCACAAATGGCATCCCACAGGTCTTGGTCCTGGGACCCCACCTGTTCAGTAGACACTGCTCAGAGGTACAGGCAAGCACGGGAGGAGTATGGCTGAATAGGTTTGCAGATGACTGCTAACTGTGGTCCATAATCGACTCTATGGCTGACTCACACGTCCTCCAGAAGGGGTTTACAGAGACAGATACCTAGTGTCAAAACAATGCCCTCAAGCAGAATTCCAAAGAATGCATAGTCATCCCTTTTGGCTAAAACAAAGTGCAAACAAATTACCACATAGGTGGTATTCCAATATGTAAGGAGAAAGTCATTAAGGCCCTGGGGACACAGTTAGATAGTAAACTCTCCTTTGATGATCACATGGCCAAAGTGTTTAGACATTCCTTCTGTGTAGCCCACCCAATGTCACCTAATGTAACCCACTTTGTCTAGTCTGATGATGTCACCATCCTGCAAATATACCTGTGGAAATTAGAGCTTCCAATAACATATATAGCGTGTCGTGTAAATGTGTACACCTGTAATATCATCAACCAGTTAAGGAGGGGTTTGAATCCTGTACTTGACAAGTGTGTGTGTGATCTCCTTGGAGAGAAACAACCCTTTTGGAGAGTAGTAAAACACCTTAAAAGTGGTATACTGATCTTTGTCAGGTCTGATGATGTCACTATCCTACAAATATACCTGTGGAAAACAGAAGTCACAGTAATGTGTATAGCGCGTTGTGTAAATGCATGCTCCTTTAATATCATGAACCAGTTAGATAGAGGTTTGAATCCTGTACTTGACAAGTGTGTGTGTGTCTGTTTGTGTGTGATTTCCTTGGAGAGGAGCAACCTTTTTGGAGAGTAGTCAAACATCTTAAAAGTGGTATACTAATCTTTGTCAGGTGTGATGATGTCACCATCCTACAAATATACCTGTGGAAAATAAAACTCACAGTAATGTGTATAGCGTGTCCTGTAAATGCTTACCCCTGTAGTATCATAAACCAGTTAGATAGGGGTTTGAATCCTGCACTTGACGCGTGTGTTTGTGATCTCCTTGGAGAGGAGCAACCCTTTGGAGAGTAGTAAAACACCTTAAAAGTGGTTTACTAATCTGGGTCAAGTCTGATGATGTCACCATCCTACAAATATACCTGTGGAAAACACAGCACACAGTAATGTGTATAGTGTGTCGTGTTAATACATGCTTCTCTAGTATTATGAAGTAGTTTGGTAGGGGTTTGAATCCTGCACTTGGTGAGTGTGTGTGCTCTATGTGTATGACACTGTTGGTCAATTTGTTGTTGGTTTTGATTTTACTACTGTATGACATATCAGTATGACAACAGTATGTGCATTGCACATGTGAGGTAGCTGCGTGGTAAATACATATACATACATGTGACCTCAGTTATTACATGTGTGGGAACCCTGCTTTCTCCAAGAACACATCTGTCATCTTTTCCAGAGTGTGCTGCTGCTTTCCAGACCTTAGGTCACATCTGTATGCTTGTGAGAAGGCCAGCCACTGCAGTGATCCCTGGCCTAGGTCATCTGTGTCACACACACCCATTATGGTTTCTATTGAATTGTGTGAGTGAGGGTTTATGGCCGAGGTATATGTCAGATCTGTTCAAATGCAGCAAAGTCTGTCAATGATGGCTATTCATTATAGGTGTACAACAACCTTTGTGGATATGCATGCAGACCCCTTATTGCTTATGTGATCCACCGAGGGATTTAAAAATACCTTTGGAAATGTGATTATCAAAGGAGAGATGATGTACCACTTGGTTGCATGTACACATTGGTACCTGTTCTTCATATTGGTGGCTACTACCTATGTGGTACTGTGGGGATACTATGTTCTGTAAAGGTGGATGACTATGCTTTGGTTGGCTTACAGCTTTACAGCATGGGTTTGACAACAGGGCTCTGTCTGTGTGATACCCTTGTGGAGGATGTGTGTGTCATCTGCAGAATGCATTGTAGGCCACAGTATGCATTACCAGACGTGGATGGACATATCCCTACTGTGATTGCTTGTACCTAAGAGAGCTATATGCCAAACAGGAGTGGTCTCAGTAATGGGTACAGGTAAATACCACTGGTTATTGGCATAGTATAGTACCTGAAGGATCCAAATGTTACTGTATGTCCTACATCTGTGTCTCAGTTGTCAAGACATCATCTAACGATTGGTTATGGTCAGGCTGTAGATGTTATGTATACTACCAGAATGCAAAACAATGACAGATAGTAACAGTATCACCCACAGCACAGTGTCAAACCATGTCATACACACATGTGTAGTCAAGTTCCGAAATGTGTGTAGTACAATGCATACTGGCCACCAATAGAAACTATGGAGTGTTACTGTGTAATACAGGGCATGTCACCCTGCCCATGTGTCCACTATGCACGTACATGCAGACAGTGCACCTCCACCATGTTCATAAATGTACACCTGCAAATCGGTGCTACACACATCCCACACATACTGTCCACTCTCTAACACATGCTGCCAATACTACACACATCAGCCAAGTGGCACGTGGGTGGACAATACACTATTAGAACTAACCCCGGTGTAAACATTACTACATTGACAATCATAGCTTTAATGCATCATGCCTGCTCAGCTACACCTTCAAGCATATCATTACACTCTACTGCTGACAACATGCTAACATTGCTGTACTGCTATAAAGTCACCCTGTGCATCAGCCCCATGGTAGCCTGTTCCTGCATCAATGTTACAGATGACAGGAAGTGGCACAGGTTTCATCATATGCACAGGATGTGTTGTTGATTTGCCAGATGCCTACAGTGAGCCATACAATCGACATGTATGTGTGTGTGTGTATGTGTGTGAGGGCCAAGAGTACTGCTATGGCCAATGTCGATGTAATGTGTGCGGGTATGTGTTAGCCCTAGGTGTCTTGTTTATGTGTGTGTGTGTGTGTGTGTGTGTGTCTGCATGCACACAGTTCCACCATGTGGCTGCAATATACAGGTATTTGTGGGACAGCCACAGACTGTACCTGTCAGGCTTTACAGATCACCATCTCTGGCCACGGATACCATACCTGTGCCTGGCAGGGGTGCTAATGACACTATCAGGTACTAAGCCAGACTGGGAACTATCCCCAGAGGTAGATGGATGGACCCAGGTCCCTGCTGGGACTGTGCAGAGCCACGTGCACGTGGTCTTCTAGGACGTTCTATGGACAGCCCACCCCCAACACTGCTGGGGCTGGTACTGGCACTATGGGAGGGGCTGTGACTTGAGGGATGTCCGCGGTGACTGCCAGCTGCTGATGATGTTGCTGGCATACATCCATGTTGATGACTCAACCGTCCCGCACTGTCCTGACACATGGACATGACATTGCTGAGGACATCTAATGTCTCACCCCAAAGTCTGTCAGTGACCTCAGTGTAATTACTAATGGCACCTGCTAGGTCACGGATACTGTCAATTACGGCAGTGTTATGTGCCCTCTGTGCCCTTAGTCCCTGTCTGGTGTACTGTTCCATGCGTGCCTGTGCCTCCATGACAGCCTGGGACATGAGTGAGGTTGTAAGACCTGTGGCACATCTGCCAATGGCATGATGAGCAGCAGTGCTCCAAGAACCTCTGGACATCTGCCTATGTGGTATCCTTCCAGACATCTGGGTATGGCTGCTGTGTCGGGATGCATGTGCCATAGATACCACTCTGTCCTGGCCAATGCCGGCTGTACGCTGTCCCTCAGTTAAGGGCATTGGTGATGGATGTATTGGCAGTATGACTGTGTGCATGGATGGGTTGGACACTTGTGTACTGTTGATTGGTGGCACAACGACAGACCCTGGCAAACATGCCTGTGCCTCAACACACCTATCATCATTGGCACTATTTTTCTCAGTGACATCAGTTTCCCTGCTGCAGTAAACCAGCCCAAACTCAGCACCTGTGAGAGGAAGACAAGAAACACACTTTACGGCCTGTACATGATGTCGGCACACACGCACACATGAACATATACACACATGCACACATGCACACATGAACACATGCAAACATGAACACATGCACACATGAACACATGCACACATGCACACATGAACACATGAACACATGCACACATGCGCACATGAACACATGAACACATGCACACATGCACACATGAACACATGAACACATGCACACATGAACACATGAACATATGCACACATACACACATGAATACATGCACACATGAACACATGAACACATGCACACATGAACACATGCACACATGCACACATGCACACATGAACACATGCTCACATGAACACATGCACACAAATACACTCCTCATTAAAACAGACACACACACACACACACACACACACACACACACACACACACACACACACACACACACCACCAGCAATCCAGAACATACTCAATAGCGGGTGATGGCGGGGTACGGTATCACAAGCTAAACATTTAAATCACAAGTGTCAGCATGCAGGACGTGTGTTGCTCAACAGCATGCAGTGTGAGTGTAGACAGCCCTTGCTAATAACAGTATACATGGTTTTGATGCATGTGTGTTGTTGTTCAGTGATTGGCCTCACCCTGGAATGCAATGTGTACATGGACACAACATTGCTGTGCAAGTATTAACAGTTCTCCAATGTCCTGTGCACCATCACTCACAGGTGTACATACCATGGCTGGATGTGTATCTTTGTATCACATAGATATCCATTTCTGATTAGAGCGTCTGTGTCTTTAGCAGATAATTGTGGACACAGGTTTAGCACATGCATGCTATGTATACACACAGGATGAGTGGTGCATGTATACCTGATGGAATACCATTGCTCAACATAGCCATTGTACAGTGGTCATGGTGAGTGTAGGACATATTGTGGACATGCCAGTGCCAGCCATGACACGGCATGCTAGAACACAACTGCAACATTAAACATCACACATACACAATGTGTGTCATGTGACCTATACACTCAATAGCATTACAAGACATATGTGTGTCACTTTGTGCAAATGGTGATTGCTATGCATATTGTGTATAGGTGCATATGTTTGCACACACACAACATTGAGGTGCATAGCAAATAATGATATGTGTAGTACTGTGGCCACTGTAACTTGATGGGGTGTAGTATCATGAGCCGTCATCATGCAGCATCATGTGGTCACTCAAGGCTACTAATGTGTTCCAGACCAGCACACGGTATGCTGTATCTGAACTGCAGTACCATGGCTACATTCACCATTTCACAGCCAGTTGTTACATGGGTTTGTAAGGTGCCCAATAGCGGGCATTGCCTAACATGAATGTGTTATGTGTTGAAGAGTGTCGCACAGCCGCATGAGAGGCCTCTACCCCTCAAGTATATTATGTGTGCTGTGTGGATGACATTTGGGATACTGGAGTCTGACCTTACAGCGGGTGTCTGAATACGCCATATGTAGCATGTTAACGTTTACTGCATATGACACAGTTGTGTATGTTGTGTGCATGTGTATCGACTCTGCCTATCCAATGTCCACTACAGTGTTGCCACAATTGTGTTGGATGCTCTGTGTATGCTCTGTGTATTGTATGTGTTTGAGGCAGCTACTCATGTTACTGAGATGTGCATAGTTTCACAGCAAACATGCACAGCATGCATTATGCACAGGTGTGTGACGTGTACATGGCCTAAACATCACCTGTGACATGCACATTTAATTAGCAATATTAAATGTAGAACACACTCACCAGCATGGGTCTGCTGCCTTGCTGTCACACCAGAGGGACCTACAAGGATATGAGACAGTTTGTCAGTGGCAACAACTGTGGCATTGCTACTGTATGTTTGCAATCTTACAGTAGTACAATGGTTGACAGTCACAGGCCTGCAGATTATATTCCTAATTATTAGTATTGCACAACACTAGGCACCACATCTTCTAAGTACACAGTACACATCTCACATAAGCATGATCTGCCAATAGAGGTAACAGTAGTGTACAGCTATGCCATGTTACCTGCATGCTCCGTGTCAACTTGCTGGGTGGCTCCGGCCTCCATGATGATACATGTTAGTTGTTGTTGTTGCTGTTGGCCAGGAGCCACCTGGCTCAGGAACAGCTCCACCACTCTGTTGAGGGGGGGGATGGATGGCTACCCCACCACCTGTGGTAAGCTGTTGTCTACAGTTATCAGACGCACGCTGCTGGACATGTCTAATTAAATCACTGCAGTGATGGCGTACCTGCTCATATGTCCGGTTATGCATGCCTATGTCATTTACCCCACGGACAAGATCTTGCCACAGTGCAGTCCACTCATGCTAGTCCTGGCTGGTTCTTGAGAACAGCAGGGTGTAGTGCTGAACCAAGGTGGTTGTAATCAGTTCCTCCTCTGCTGGGCTATATGAGGGATTACGATGGTGGGCCATGACCCTGGAAGACAATGAAACAATATGTGTGAGCAAGTCATGTGGCACACTTAACATTCTAAAATACAGATATCAATTAACTGCCATATATAGCAACCTATTGGCTGTCAGAGGAATCACACTTTCAATACCATATATCAGTGCTCAACCCACAACTGCCTGACAGTGCCTGGCACACTCTATATATCAAACCATGTTTTGCACAGCAACAAAACCAGTATATAAGACTATACAACAGTACATGGCACACTGTATATGACACAATTCACCACCTAGCCACAGGAGGTATATATCAAGCTAATGCATAAAGAAACATGTAATCCATTGCAATGATTGTAAAGTCCAGTTAAAGTATTACCAGTATACCACACTAGTCGTTGATGGCAAGCCCCTGCCTAATATATGTGCACATTCATTAATATAGGTGGCATACTGCTGTACTACACTATACATGTTGCTAGATACACACCTATATCCTGTAACACACATATGACCGAGGCCATGGCACAGGCATACCTACACACACATCAGACATACATACCAGACACAAAGGTATGGCAACCCAGATGACCTTTACCTGTGTATCATACAGTACTGTGTGTCAGTAGTTACAAAACCTTATGCCTGAGGTATGTCATCTGTGAGGACTACTGGGAACACACAAAACAGTGGTTCCAAGAAATGTGGACATACACCATACTGTGTTGTTTAGGCATACAGCTTCAGGTAGTACTACAGTTCATACAGGGGTTGGATTCACCAGCAGTAACACTCAATAAGCATACATGTACTGCTGTAGCCTACAATGGGACACCCCAGTCGACACCAAGGGACTATGTCAGACAGTATGGCATACTGCTTTTTCTGCCTAGCAATAGCATACACATCTTTTGCTGGGATCACAGCTAGGATACATAATACCATGACAGAAACAGTTTCCCACTTAACTATCACACATATACAGAACTGTGACATATTCACCAACACATTCACCATCACACTCAGTCAACCTCACATAGCAATTATTGCAACAAGTACATGTGGGTATGTATCGGTTCATAGGTAGGTAATAGGCTATTGGCCCTAGGGCCTATAGATGTCTAGCCATATGCTACCCTGGCCTTTGACACACAGGTAATTTCATTTCATGTGGCCCTGTCAAGCAGAGCCACAGAGGTGATTCCCTGGGTGTATTTTCTATCTCCCATACAATCATCAGGATTATTTATGATGACTGGTAATTAGGAGCTTTGTTTGCTATTGATAGGTGGTTTGTTCCAGAGTATGAGATGTCTCTGAGATAGGAATCTATTCCTCCAGCATGTGCTGTTTATTGAGGTGACAAGGTTTAGGTCCCTAGAGTGTGTAGCTCATAGGGATTGTGATTTTTTCACATGGCGCATGTCCAACAGCTCTGGGTTTGACATAGCTTTGCATGTTAGGCAGAGGTCACCTCTGGGTAGGCGGTATGCAACACAGTCTAGCTGTGGTTTTGTGAGACGGTCTGTATAGGGCATCTGTTTGAGGCCGGTATTACTCTTTATGAGGTATGTCTGTGTCCTTTCCAGTTGCTGTAAATGTCTTGTGAGGTACATACCACATGGGCATTGTACTCTAAAATGGGTTTTATGTGTGTGGAGTAGTGGGGAACATTGATCTATATTTCCCTGGATGACACACCATTTGTGATGATGTGTGCCATGTAGACAGATTACATGACTAGTGTGGCACTGTGATTATCAAAGGGGAGACCACTGTCCACCTGTTTCCCATGGTCTCTTATCACACCTTCGGTGTTAAGTACACTACCACCTATGTGGTAGTTAATGGGTACAGAGTTTTTGCAAGGAGGGATGCCAATGCAGTATCAACATTGAGCTTGAGTCCATGGCTTTGTCACCAGGCATCTGTTGCAGTAAATATGACCCTGTCTCTCTCTCTCTCTCTCTCTCTATATATATATATATATATATATATATATATATACACACACACATACATATAAACATCCATTGGTGTACATATAGATATACATATAGGCACATATACAGTCCACCTTTTATGGTGGGAATATCAAGTATGCGAAGGTTGTGAGGTATACAGTTATGTCATAATATTGCACAGTGTTGTGTGGAATGCATTGAAGGTGTTCTCAGCCCATGTAGCTTTAGCAGACCCCACTTGCTGCAACACTTCAAACCTTTCGAATCATACCCACAGTGTTTAACCACCACATGTCATATACCAGCACTGTATGCTGTCTGGTTTGCCACACACTACAACCTACATAGAAATATGCACATAACAACCTTCAACAACATATATATGTCCACCTTTCACAAACAGTTGCAGTATGTCCCTTGCTCTACGCACATGTACAGATGCTAATATATCTGGCACAGACAGATCTGTCCGTATGTGTGTGCCATACACACAAAAGGACCACACTGTTGTAAGTCCGTGTACCTCACGGTTGACCTGTTGGGCCTTGCTGCAAAATGAACAGGTGTCACATGTGAGCACACAGTAATATTAGAGGATATATATATATATATATATATATATATATATATATATATATATATAGCTGCAAATGCTAGATTAGCATACTAGCCTGGTACAGCTGTTGCTAATGCTAAGCTACACGTTAATATGACTATCATGCATTTGTTACTCTGTCACATCCATGTTTATATAACTGTATGCTCTACTCCCCCAAACAGACATTGTACACACTACTGTACAGAACACAGATAACATGGATCAGATGTTTGACATTTAATGCTGAACTACATTATGTCACAGTCATATCCTACTGCACACAGCTACACACTGATTTCTCCATGGCAGTAGTTATGCAGGGCATCTGTGCATAGATATGTACTGCTGCCACATATGGATGATTCAAACTATGTAGAGTACTCTTCAAAAACATCTACTACATGCCAGTAAATACATATCTGTTACACACCTTTCCTTTGTATGTGGTTGTATTAGTCAGTTCAGTGTGTTTTGTAAACTTTTTTTTTTATATCTTATTATTTTTTTCAATATATATTTTTTTTATCTTTTTTTTCATTATATTATTTTTTTCAATATATTTTCTTTTATATCTTTTTTTTCTGTTGCTGTTGTCTGTGTCTCTCTGTGTCACACACTCTCTCTCTCTCTCTCTCCGTACCTGCAATGAAATGATTGCATGTGTGGACAGCAAGTACAGCCTGCTTTTATAGGTATCTGCCCATGTGCATGTGATGGCATTTGCACCAATTGTTGGCCACCATTTGGCAATTGCATGCAGCCTGATGTCTGGTACTTGCAGTACTCACTGTCATAGCAACCAAATGCTATAAATTGCTAAGTCAAGTAGGCATAGCCCTTTCAGCTTTCCAAAGTGGGGACCATGCTTGTTTGCTGTGGACACCTGTTGTGTAAGTCAAAAGGTTGATATACGTCTTGTATCTGTTGCTAGGGGGTGTAGCCAGTGATTTGAATGTTGTACTCAGACCTGAATGTTGCCACTTCCAGTACACAGTTGTCAGTGTAGGATTGTACTCACCCCCACAAATGCTAACACAAGATAAATGGGCGTATGTAGTTTCTTTTCTACTTATACAATTAGCTGCCATACATACGTAGTTATTGAGAGGTTTTCATTTGGCACATGAACTGTTTGTGAACTGCTATACTGTGGATATTTGCAATCAGCAAACAAAAGAGAGGCAGGACACTGCTGTGTAGTCTTCGTTTAATAAAACACAATAAAATCCAGAGGTAAGCGCTTTCGGGTTAAGACCCTTCTTCAGACAAGTTAAAACAGTCAAAGCCACTTTTTAAATATAACACAATCAGTAACACATCATTAAAACAACCAATCAAACATTAATAAAAAACACGCCTCCTCTGTAAAGCTGGTTTTAAAGGGACCAGGTCATTTAAACCTGGTTCCCTATGCGCCTGCAATTCTATAATCCAGCGTGACTCAAGGGATTCAGTGAGGGCTTTAACATCCCCTCCTCTATTATTCAATACAACATTGGCCACTGCTCTGAAAACAAATGAGTGTGAAGGGCAGACCTCAATGTGTTTATACAAGGCATTGTGGACGTCTTTGTTCCTAATAGAGGACAGATGTTGTAATATCCTAGCCTTGAACATTCTATTTGTCATGCCCACATAGAAACTGGTACATTGAGTACATTCCGCTATATACGCTATATTAGAAGTTTTACAAGTGGCTCTACCTTTGAATTCAAAGGTCTTGCCACTAACAGGATGTGTAAAAGTACTACTTTTATTAATATGTGAGCATGCTTTACAATTGCCACAGGGGATGCTGCCCATTTTACTAGTGAGCTGCTTAGGGACCATCATATTCTTTTCCCCACATAACAAATCCTTAAGGTTTTTGTTTCGTCTATAACCATATTTAGGGACAGGTCCTACAATTTCCCTCAATTTTTTATCACTTCTAAGAATATTCCAATTTTTATTCACTATTCCCCTTATATCACTTATATTGCTACTATAAGTGAAATATAACTTGGGAAACCCTACATCAACTCTGGAACTACCTTCTACTGTCATTTCACTGTCCTCATGTCTTAATCATGGTTTATATCTATTATTCCTACTCTTTATGCCTTTGGCCACCACTTTTTCCACTAAATGTTCATTATACCCCCTGTTCTGAAAGCACTCCTTCAACCCTATAATCTCTTTTTGAAAGTTAGATTCATCCATGCTTAACTGGGATGTTCTACATACCTGCCCCTGTACAATATTGGAAAACATATACCGAGGGTGCATGCTATCAAAATTTAGCAGGCTATTCTTCCAGCATTATTTCCTATGCAAACCTGAAGAAAATCCTTCACAGGTTCGCGTTAAATTAACATCAAGAAAAGTTATACTCTGTTCTGAATAAGTCAAAGTAAATCTTAAGAAAGAGGTGGTCGAATGTAGATAATCTATAAAGTTCTCTAGTGATATATAATCACCTCTCCAAAACATAAATATATCATCTACAAAACGAGTATAAACCACCACATAGCTCTTCCAATCCTCATTTCTCAGTATAAAGTTCCTTTCCCAATAGGAAACAACCAGGTTTGCATAGGTATTGGCACAGGGGGTGCCCATGGCTATCCCCTGTGCCTGCCTATATACCTGCTGCCCACCTATAAAAACATTGTTTTCCAAAACTACAGATAGAAGTATTTTTACCAAGTCTATCTTAGAAGCAGACTCTCCCAGTTCTTGCATAATGCTTCCTACTGCCTGTATACCATATGCATTGTTAATTACAGTGAATAGGCTTTCCACATCCAGGGTAACCATTAGCAACCTGTCGTTGGAATGCAACGAGTTAACCTCCTTTACCAACTGTAAAAAGGCCAATGTTGTATTGAATAATAGAGGAGGGGATGTTAAAGCCCTCACTGAATCCCTTGAGTCACGCTGGATTATAGAATTGCAGGCGCATAGGGAACCAGGTCTAAATGACCTGGTCCCTTTAAAACCAGCTTTACAGAGGAGGCGTGTTTTTTATTAATGTTTGATTGGTTGTTTGATTGATGTGTTACTGATTGTGTTATATTTAAAAAGTGGCTTTGACTGTTTTAACTTGTCTGAAGAAGGGTCTTAACCCGAAAGCGCTTACCTCTGGATTTTATTGTGTTTTATTAAACGAAGACTACACAGCAGTGTCCTGCCTCTCTTTTGTTTGCTGACTTCATGTTTGGTTAGGAGGACTCTGGTATTGGTACGGTGATTCTGTTTTGGACATACTGTGGATATTTGTACTCACTTCTGCACAGTTTGTGTTTTTTTTTTTTTGTTGACATTAGCACAGGATGCTCATGAAAACTGGACAATTCCAGTACTGCGTATGCCTACCTACATCCTTGCTGGACCTTGAACACACAGGTATTTTGTACATTTGGGTGGGGATTGTCCTGCTATGATACTGTGTGGGGGTTGTAAAGTGCTGCTGTAACATTATTTACTGCTAAAATGGCTGATTCTGTTATCACAGTTGTAATGCAATTCCACAACAACTGCTGGTAAAGTTCCACAGAACAGGTTTTGTGTTATGGCATTCCTATCTTTCCTTTACATTCACTCATTCTGATGCATGACATATATATTTCAGCAACAACTTGCAGTATATCTACTCTGGCTTAGTGACATTTCATGCAGTCTAGTGTATACAAGGTCCAGAGTTCGAGACTGATAGTGGTGTTTTATTTTGCTGCTGAGCAGAACAAGGGCCCTCACATGCAGGGTGACTAAGGCACTTCTAAGCAGTTGTAAGCGGGTTTGCTTGGGTTTGGGCGACGCTTAGCACACTCGCGCAAACCCGCTAACTACTGCTTAAAAGTGCTTACTCCCGCTAACCCCCACGCTCATTTCTTTGAAAGAAAAGAAAATGGGGAGATAGGACAGTGGTGAAAAAGGGGCACAAAGAGGGAAAGACAGTAGGGAAAACAGCTAGGGATGTGCAGGATGGGTGTAGGGAAGGTCCATAGCTGCTCATTTCTTTAACAGCAACAGCTGTGCATATACTAGTAATTTGGAGGGAAATTTGAACCCTTCCACCCCTGAGAGAGGGGTGAGGACAACAAAGTTTGTTGTACTGCCAATTAAATTTCAGTTTATGTGTCCAGTGGACATGTGTGCAAAATGAGCAGCTATGTATGGGGCATCATTTTTTTGTGGGAGCAGATTGCCCGTTTTTTTTTTTTTCGGGTGAGAGTGGAATGTGGGGTAGGGGAAGTAGGTATATTTTGGGAGGTAGGTTGGGGAGGTAAACAGACAAGACAAACAAGATGCATACAGGGGCAGAATATGACACATGGTGTGGGTGAACACCATTGCTGGGGAAGGATGTTTAGAATTCGCAAGTCCATGAGCCCACAGATGGCAACAGTGGAACTGAGATCCCCTCCCATGGGCAGTCACCACTGCACCTTCACAGCCCAGAGGATGGCTGTGTTGGGGGCTGCGTAGGAGGGGCAGGCTCACCCGTGAGTCGTGCCACTCTTGCCTCGAGCTGGCGTAGAGGATCAGTGATTGTATGCTCGATCTCCCTACACACCACAGCCCGGACCGTTCGGAGGGTGATAGGTGGCCCTCCTCCAGCCACGCTTGCAGATGGGGGCGAGCCCCATCCCCTGCAGTGCTTCCACCCAAAGGTGGCACAGGGCCAATGGAGGAGGAGGTCCCGGGCTGGGCACCGGACCTGCTGGTGCCAGGTGCCATCACCAGCTGAGGTGGGACAGGTGGGTCCACTGGGACTGACCTTCCCATACGTTCTATGTTTAGGAAGATTTAATGACAATATGAGTTAGGAATAGCCAACAGCATTCCAATTTAGTTGTAACAGCATACAGTAGTATTCCCATTAGCCCAACACACCAGAGTTCCAACAGTTGAACAGCAAGCATAACACATGCATATATAGAACAACAGTGGACATTCCAACTGCATGCAGGATTGATTGGTTGCAACAGGCCCCCAAGATTGTGGTATGTGAACAGGGCACATGCATCAAAGTAAATGCAGATATTTATAAACCAATAGGACATGTGTCCCAACAAATGTTATGAGGTTAGACATACCCATTGAGTTGTGGAATTGCATTGTTTATGCACATACAGTAGGATGTAAAAAGATAACTCCATTAACAACTTATATATACTTATAGTTTACACTACATTCCTGTTGACAGCAGTTATATATCCCCTACATGTATTATTACACTAGGCAACGTCCATTAAATTGTGAAATGGGTTTTGCTAGTTCTTGATATACCTGACCTGTATCTGACATACAAACTGTCCAGGATGCAGATGTTACTGCTATTTATTTATATATTTCATTTTTATTCATATATCTACATATCTGGATGTGTTCAGGTGGCATTATCAGGTATATTTTAACAGACCCTACATTTCTAGCAGCACACTGATATTTCTAGGGAACACAATAACAAGCTACTAATGTGCCAGATTAACCTGTACATGCCGGCCATGAACCGACAGTTGAGGAATGTATATATGCTTAACAGCTACTGGCACTCCCTTCATCCACTTTATATGTGCATACCCATGTGTGGGTTGACTGCACTTAATACAACAGTACAATTTCTATAATGCAAGGGTACAACAACATATCGAAGAAAATGACACGGACACACTCCAGGAATGATACCTTTATTAATTACATTACACACTTTTCTAGTGGCTCTCTCATTTATTTGATATATCAGTGCATGCAGAGGACTTTTATTCAAGACGTATTATACCTTTATTAATGGGCTACAACACCTTTTCATGCTGTCTCACTTATTTTATATAACAGTACATGCAGAGAAGTTATTCAAGACTTATTATACCTTTATTAATGGGTTACAACACTCTTTTTCAGGCTCTCTCACTTCTTTTATATAACAAAACATGCAGAATAATTACTAACCTGCCCGGTGGCACAGCCTTAGCAGCCTATCTGCATAGGCTTGCTGATTCACAGCACAGACACCTGCAGCTCTGAAGTAAATGAAGGGATATTATGACATACCTATCCATAATATAGACTACAATAGCAATTCTTACATACTTCATTCCATGGCTAAATACTCAGTAGTGGGGCATTTTCCATTTCACGGGCCTCCTGTATCCACTGGTTTAGTCGGTCCTCCTTGCATCTCTTCAGGTCTGAGTAGTGGTGTCTGACCTGCTCACCAGTCCGAGGGACACCTGTGGCACTGGTGAGATCATGTGCTAGATGGTTCCAGGCTTCCACTTTGTACTCATTGCCTTGAAACTCGCCCTGCAGGAGTCTTGCATCATGACGATGGACGAGGAGCCAAACCATTACTTTTGACTCCTCAATGCCCCACCGTTGCACTCAAAAACAAGAGCCCTCTCCAACACCGGCCATACTGTCTGCAGATGGGAGCTACAACCAGTTATGGCAATTATTCCCGCCTATGGAGCTTAAATATGTCTCATTTCCCACACTTATTTGTGATTGGACAGTTTTGAAAAATCTCAGCTAAAAGCAAACCTGCTTAGCAATGGGTAAACTTCCATTGATATATATGAGTGTGTTGGAAATACATACATATGTAAAGCTGTCATGGCTTAGTGGTTTAGTACTGTGATTATGGTGCACAGTATCCCGGGTTCGAGGCCTGTCATTGCTTTTTATTTTACTACTGGCCAGACCGGCTAGGAGGTGTGGCTATGTTTAGCCGACTTTGCTCAACTTTGCCCAACATTGCTCGAAGTTGCTCTACGTTGCCCGACATTGCACTAGTTAGTGCTGTGCAGAGCTCTGCACAAACATGTTTTGTTTGCGCTAGTTGGCGCGATGTGCATCTTCGTGCAAAGCCATTGCTTTAGTTAAAGCAGTGCTAAGCTATGAGCAATTATACTTAACTGTGCTTAATACTGGTAAACTTTGCTTAGCAGTGCTTCACATTGCTTAAGATACGTTACTTATGCATTTATCAGTATGCATGACCATTCCACCTTCTTATATATATATAAAATATCGTTCACTACTACATAGGCAATTTCAATGCATTTTACTAAAATTTAAAAGTAAATGTCAGGAATTATTTTTATGCACAGATTTCCTACAGAAAATGGGAAGAGGAGTGGTGGGACTCAAACAGGGAATGCCTCAACTTTGTGCGAAGGCTCTACCACTATGCTATGGCTATATGGCTTAATTTGCATATAAGTAGTTTATTATCCTCTTCGATGTCTACACTGCTAACTGTAGCTAAGCAATGGGCAAACCCACACATACACATGCAAATACGGGCAGCTCTATCCGGAATAATAAAAAAAAAAAAAAAAAAAAAGGAAAGCTTTACATTTTAAACTTGTACAGGGATTTAGAATGTGGGGGAGTATAGTGTTGGGTATGTAGACATTTCAGCGGACTCACTCATTTCAGTTGACATTTGCAGTTTAGGCACTTGCAGGGGTGTGGATATTTGGACTGCTCGGCAGTCTGACATGCCCACTGCACTCATACACGCTCCATGTTAGCCTTAGAGTTGAGTCAGCACACTCTCATGAATATGCATGATGTGCTAATGTCATACTCTTAGGCTGCGGTTTCCGAGTAAGACTTATTTAGTCTTACATGGAGGATTAGTGAACCCAGACCATTCTCTCTCTCTCTCTCTCTCTCTCTCTCTCTCTCTCTCTTTTTAATTTAAGCTTCATGCTTCATTTCAAGTGTAAAGCAATGTGTTTATTAATAGTGGGAGAAGACAGTCTATTTATCCTACCATGCCTTTATGAGAGACAGCAGATAATTTTGTTTAAAATTCTATGGCCCACAATCACCAGCTTATTTTAAATGTGCACAAGTTAAAGAGGTCAAACATTTTAAACTCATGCTGTGTTGCACTGTTTAGCACTACTTTACTATTTTACAAACTTGAAGCATTTTGCTACCGGCTTTTGTTATCTCAGATAATGTGAATAATAGCAATTTACTTTTATTTTACTTCTTGGGGAAATAATATTTATAACCATTTCCATTTTCCTTTAATTGTTATGTCTTGAATTCTAAATAATGCTATTTGTATTATAGTTCTAATTTATGTATTTATACATACACGTCTTTGGTGTTTTTTTTTGTTATAAAACCATTAAGTGTCTTAAGCAAATTGTGAATAAAATGTAACTGAACAACTTCTCTGGATAAAAAGTATATATACCATCAATTTAAATTTGGATGCTAAACTAATTGAATGCATCTTGCAATTTATTGATTTCATTCTACAAAAGTAAGTCCCTATCCTGTTCCATTATATCCTTTCAGGTCACCATATATATAATTCATTAAGTCAACAAATAAAATCGACAATTTAGAAACATACCCTGCATTCTAGCTTAAGGCATATAAAGACGTAAGGCTATAAAAGCTAATAGAATAATACAGGACATATCACATTTTATTGTTATATTTGTTTCAATCTAATTACTGAAAAAATAATGTACAGACAAAAGTCATTAGAATATGTGATTCTAAGGAAAGTAAGGGAAGAGGGTCGATAAATGGCATGAATGAAGCTACAGAACAGTTTGCTGGCAAATAAAAAAATAATCATATTTGGAAATGCTGTGTTTCTTATTCAATATAAAAATGCCACTGTCTCTTCAATTACTCTGTGTAAAACTGTTGCTAAACAATGCACAAAAAAAAAAACGCATCCAAAAATCTCAGTCACCTTTTGGTATATAATAGTGCCAGTTAATAATTTTAAAGCAGATACATCAAAACTGCAATGCTGATGAAATTTAGAATCTGAAAATAGATATCAATGCAATAGGTTTAGATGGAACATATTTAGTTGGTGCCATAAAAGATTAAAAATGATTTAATTATCACTGTCATTTTAAATTTATGTAAAATGACAAATTCAAAGGAATCTAGTAGCACTGGATAAGAGTAGCCCATACATCTATTTGGTTTATAAATATCTGAGGAGCAGATATAGAAACTCAGTATCTTCAAAGCCATTCACAAACCCACCAATATAGTAGGAAAGTGCTGTTTATTTACTTTGTTTTATACTTATTATTTATTTGGTAATGGGTTAAGTAAACACCCTCTATATTGTAACAAATGAACAAGCAGCATTGAAGTAATGGTAATGTGTTAGGTAATTCAATACAAACTGTCCTTTTCTCACCTTAGTTCTCCTAACAATATTACTGCTGGCCATCTGGTTTATCCATGCATCTCTTTCTGCTCTCGCTGGGTACCACTATAACCCCATTCCCATTCCATACGATCATGTACATATTCCCATTACTGGGCTGGATCCTCTTACTACACAGAAGGTCAGCCTTATAGCACAAAGGATTCCAAATGGAGAGATGATAAGTCAGCAAGTAAAGGGGAGTATTATTGCTGAAATTGAATTCGTCCTCAAATCTTCTTGAGTACCTTCACGAGGTGGACCCTGTTTTTCACAAAATCTCACCAAGACAACACTGATATACAGACTGTATTTATATAGCATATATCATGAACAGAAGTAGGTTAAACATTTAAAAAGAGAGCTGGGAGTACAAGACCCAGGACAGAAAAGTGCCCAATCCTGGTAGGCACACTGTTGACAGGCCTGGAAAAGATGACAGTGTAGAATCCTCAAAATATGGAAACATCCCTACAATAGGGTTAGGCCAGGCCCAGGGTGAGGATGCCCCCCCCCCCCCCGTTGTAGAAGGAAGTAGTAGTCCACAAAAATTACAAAAATTAATAGGTCAAAAAAGAGCCATAATGAAGATGAGGTGGACTGTTGAGGATAAGAAAGAAATTATGTATTGTTACTATTATGCAGAAAACCCAGAATTTCCAGCCATAAGATACACAAAACATTAAGAGAGACATTAGAGGAAAGAAAAATACTTCCACAGGAAAAACTGTCAGAAGCTTCAAATGAAAAATTGTGTTCATTAATACAACAGATATGTGAAAAACAGTATATAGATCAAGAAACGTTGATCTGTTTGGAAAAAGAAGCATTTCAGGAAGTGCAAAAAATATAAACAACAAAACCCACAGATATTTGAAAAGTATAAAAAAGAAATATGGACATGGGAAAGAAAGACAGATTTGATATGGTGCACTATTTAAGCAAAGGAGAAAGACAAATTAATCAATATGAAGAAGGTAGCCCCAAAGATATTCAAAGAGAAATACAAGCAAAGGCATACGGATATGGAACATTTTACAATAAAAAATAATATCACAAAGATGGAATGTAGAAAAGAAGATTAGTAAAGTAGAAGTTAAAAAAATAGAAGTTGAAGTTATGGAGTGCCTGCAAAGTGAAGGATTTGGTGTAGAAGGTCTAACACAGGTTACATCACAGCATGATGGAGTTGAGTCCACAAAGTAAGGAGAAGCAAGAAGATCAGGAGACATCTGAAGAAGAAATATGAACATGGGAAAGAAAAAGAGATTTAATATGGTATAATATTTATGCAAGGGAGAAAGCAAAACTAACCAATGCAAAAAGAGCAGCACCAAATATATTTGAAGATAAATACATGCAAAGGAACCCAGACATGGAACACTGTACAATATAACAAATAAGAAGACAAAGAGGAAAAGCAGAAAAGGAGATTAGTAATAGAGAAGTTAAAGAAATAGAAATTGAGGTTATGGAGTACCTGCAAACTGAAGAATTCAGTGTAGAAAATCTAATTCAGAAAGCACCACAACTGGGTAGAGCAATGGATATCAAAATTAAGGGGAACCAGAGGAACAAGAAGCATTTGATCAGGTGCCATATGAAGATATTTTGGAGCCTTCCACAGGAAACCAGTATAAATATTCACTTGAATCTAGACAGCAAGGGAAGGAACAGGAAACTGTGGAAACTCAGATGCAGTCAATGTTGAGGAGTGATAGGCCAATGAATTCCCATATGACAGAGCAATGGATAGCACAGGATGAAATTGAAGAGAATGTGCTACAGGAAGACGCTATAGAACTTTCTATAGAATGCTCACAAGAAATGGAAAACAAGGGTTGTGCCCTCACTTTGAAAGAAAATGAGCTAAGATTGATTTAATAGACATAGATAGATATATTAAGATTAATGAAAGAAATAGACTGCAGAAGGTCAATAAAACCCAAAATGTCAGAAGTCTGATAAAACAAATGAACACAGTAATTAGGGCTGTCCCTACAGATCTATGCGATATAACATATGTAAACAGGCTATGTTACTGTGTAGCTAAATTAATAACTGATAAAGTTCTACCACAAGAACACAGGGTATTGAGGGAAAGGAAGGGGATAAATTGAATACCATCATGGAAGTATCGGATAGAGAAAATTATAAAGCAATTAAGACAAGTAGTGTCACGGTCAGAAGATGATAGAATATGGAATAGATCAACAAAAATACTAAGAAAGATATATGTGATAAAACCAATGTGCAGCATTAGAACAGACCAGGATCTATCAAGCACTATAGCAAATAAATTAAAAATTTCACCACAGGTGGAAAAACTTAGAAGATACACAAATAAATATAAAGGAAACATACAAAATAAGCAATTTATTGATGACCCAGTATGATTTTATAGAGAATTGGGAAACAAGGTAAAAGCAATTGAAAGACCACCAAAAAAAAGAAGAAATATTTACATTTTAGAGACGGATCTATGAAGATCCTGTGGAACCTAGCAAAGATGCAAATGGATAAAAGAAGTCAAAGAAAGAATAAGAAGTTTAAAGGTACAGGATATGAAATTGGATGAAGTAACAGCCATAGGATTGAAACAGTTAAGAAAACCCTCTAATTGGAAAACTCCCAGGCCCAGATGCAGTACCGAACTTTTGGTTAAAATTATTGACATCTTTGCACAAATATTTAGCCCTGAGCAAGAACTATTTATATGAACACCCCGAACAGACACCAATTTATTTATTTTTTTATTTATTGACATTTGTTAACCAGGTTGGTCCAGCTGGGCTTATGGTCCATTTTCAGTGGAGACCTGAGAAGAAAAGCTCCAGTTACAAACAATTTACAGAATATAAAAAATTCACAGAAATCTAAAAATACAAGTCTAAGAATGAAGGTAGTAAAAAGCATGCACAAAGATAAGTATAGGTAGCAGTTATTCACAAAGAGAAAGTATACATTGTCATAAGATTATGTCAGAAAATTATTTGTTGAAACTTAGCAGGTTGATGCCTTGAAGGGAATTAATAGGTGAAATTTGGGAGAGAATAAATTGAAAATGCAGGGAAAAGGTGGGTTAAATTGGGGCCATACAGGGGCAAGTTTTGGTGTTAAGTAGATGAAGTTTGAGTTCTTTTTTAAATTGAGATGGGTAGGTAATGGACCGTATGTGTAGGGGGAGTTTATTCCAAGCTTGGGCTAGAGAGTAGCTATAGAGAAGTGTGCCTACATTTTTCTTTGGTTGGTGGATATGTAGCAGTTTCTGCTTGGAGGTGCAGAGGGTCCGAGGTGGGATATAGGTGGAGACTATGGATGAAAGAGCTGGGCAGGCAGAATGTTTGTATAGAAGAGAGTGTATCATTTGAAATTTTGTTAAAAGAAGACATTGGTGGAGTTGGATCCATTGTAGAGAGTTTAGAGCCAGGTAGTGGTGTGAGTTGTATGAAGAGTTAGTGCCAAATTTAGTTATTTTATGGTATGTTTGTTGAAGTTTGTTCAATGTTGTGGCCTGAATGTTGGTGAGAACAGGGGCAGCATATGTGAGGAAGGGGAGGAGTAGTGCCTGAGCAAGGGCGAGTCTAGCAGTGAAAGATAGAAATTTTCTGTTGTGGTATAGGCAGCCTAGTGTCTGATGATTTTTTTTATACATTGGAGTATGTGCAGGTTGAATTTGAGTTTATTGTCAATGATGACACCTAGGAGTTTTGTTTGGGTTTCAGGGTTAATGACTGTATTACTGGAGGATGTAATAGAAAAAGGAAGATTTATGGTGAGACAGAGAATGGGGGAGAAAGAGTAAGGGTTTTGTCTTTTTAGGGTTAAGGATGAGTAAGTTGTCAGATAACCACTGTTCAGTTGATAGAAAGGAGTCTTGGGTTAGGTTATGGAGGTCAGTGATATTATTTGAGATGGAGATGACAGTTGAGTCATCAGCATATTGAATGAGAGAGGATTGTTTACAAGATGTATAGAGTTCATTGGTGAAGATGTAAAAGAGTAGGTGGGTGAAGATGGAGTCTTGAGGTACTCCAGTTGGGACTATAATGAAAAGAGAGTGGGATGAGAGACATCTGACAGATAGGTATCTACTGGAGAGGTAGCTAAAGAACCAGGTGAGGGAGGCAGTGGATAGGTTGAGGTTAGCAAGTTTAGATAGGAATATAGGTGAGAGACTGTGTCAAAAGATTTGGAAAGGTCAAGGAAGAGAGAGGATATGAGTTGGTTGTTATCACGGGCCTTGGAGATAGTATGGGTGAATGACAGAAGGGCAGTAGTAGTGCTGTGGTTGGGCTGGAAACCATGTTGAGTGGAAGTAAGGAGGCTGTGCTGGAGAAGGTAGTTAAGAGGCTGTGAGTGAATACATTTTTTGAGTATTTTAGAGATGGGAGATAGGATGGTGATTGGTCGGTAGTTAGAGGGGTCTGTTGAGTTTCCTCCTTTGCACAGGGGGATAGTGAAGACAGATTTCCATAGGAGGGGAACAGTGGCTTCTTGTATTGACCTGTTAATAAGAATGGATACGGGATAGGCAATAGATTTTGGAGCAAGTTTAAGGAAGGTAGGAGGTAGATTATCAGTGGAGGGGGAGCTTGACTTGGGTTAGGGCTTGTGTTTGAGAAGAAGATATCTTATGTAGGAAGTGGGAACAGGGTGAAAATAGAAGAGGTTGTTTGTTTGGCTGGGAGGGGAGAGTGGTAGTGTTAGAGTTAGGGGGGAATGAGTTTTTGGATTGTGTCAATAAAGTGTTTATTGAGCAAGGTAGCAATTTCCTGAGGTGATATATTAGGGTAAGGGAAGGGATAGGAGGACAGCCTGGAGAAATAATTTTGTTTAGAGCAGACCAGAATTTATGAGGGTTAGATTTGTTATTAAGTTGTTCAGAGCTATAGTAGGCATTTTTGACTTTATTCATTTGTTTCTTAAACAGATTAAGTAATTGTCTGTAATTTTGTAGCAGGGCTAGTCCCTCAGTTTTAATCCAGGTTTTCCAGGCATTGCCTCTTTTTTCATAAGGGACCTGGCATCTTTGGAAAGCCAAGGGGCAAAGTGTGATTTTATTCTAATTTTCCTGGAGGGAGCAAGGGAGTTAAGAGTATTCAGGAAAATGCTATTGAATTTAGTAACTGCAACTTCTATAGGGATTAGCTTAAGGATGGACCAGTCAGTAATAGACAGTATGGAGTTGAATAAGGAAATGTTAAAGTTGGAGAGCTTACAATAGCCTTTGTATAGGTTGGGTTTGGGGTATTGTGTTGAGTGTCTTAAGACAAAGTTAGGGAGATGGTCGCTTAAGCAGTCAGGTAGGGTGGTTGGGCTATGGTAATGGTGGGAGGAGTTAGTTAGAATCCAGTCAATGGTGGAGCCGGAAAGAGAGTTTTTATGGAGCTGGGTGGGGGTGTAATTAGCTGATGGAAACCCTGTAAGCCAATGCTGAATTGTGGAGAGTCTGTTGAAAGCTTGGACCAGTCTATTTTGACATCTCCGAGGATTAGGGTTTCATAAGGTATGTTCAGGGAAAACCAGGATATGATGTTTTCTAGGATGGCTAAGTTATTACCAGGGGGGATATAGATGGACCAAATAGCAAACTTATTGTGAAGATTTAGGTGGCAATTTAGGATGATGAGTTCAGCAGGGTGAAAGACAGGAATGGGCATTGTAACAGGTGATATGTTTAGGCTATTGGAGTAGAGGATAGCTACACCTTTTCCTTTTTTTGGGAATCTGTCAGAGCGATAGATGTTATAGCCAGGTGGGAGTATTTCATTGTTAGGGATGTGTGCTTTGAGTTAGGTTTCTGATAAGGAAAGGATGTGAGGGGTCATATGGGATATCCAGGAGTGTAACTCAGTGATTTTGTTGGTTAGACTTTGAAAGTTTAGAGAGTAAATAGTTAGGTGTTTGTATGAGGATGTGTTTGAAGTATGAGGATGGTGATGTTGAGTGGTGTTTGAAGAAGGTGAGGTAGAGGATGATTGAGGGGTAAATGGTTAATGGGAATGGAGAAGGGGCCTGGTTTGGGATGGATATCTCCAGAGAGGAGTAAGTTATTACTGACTAGGAAGAGTGGAGTAATGAGAAACAGAAGTTTATGGAATCTAGGTTTAGATTTGTTTATTGGTGTGAGTGTTGGAAGTATTGTTAGTTTATGAAAGCAGGTGGTGGAAGGGAGTCATAGATATTGGCAGTAGGGGAACATGAATGTGGGTGCAAAAGGTGGGAGTTATTGGAGGTAAGAGCAGAGCGAAATAGGAGCACTGCAGTGGTAAAGATAAGGTGTTACATAATTAAAGTGAGCGTAGTGAAAGAATTAAGGCATGGGTGTGAAAAAGTAAGGGTAGGAAAGTGATTGAGAGTAAGTAATGACTACAGGATGTAGGGATTGGATATTGGCAGGAAGTTGGTTGCGAGTGGATGTAGAGACAGGAAGGGGAGGGAGAGGATGGTATAAAGGAAATTGAACTGGGGGTGGGTGAGAATGGGGGTAGAGTAGCCGAGTGAGCCCAAGTGTAGCTAGGGTGAACAGAGTTGTGCTACACCCAGGTCTGGACTCGCAAGTTTCAAGTAGTCAATCAGTAATTGCTTTGGCTGCAATGGTGTAAGAAAGTGGGAATTACAAAAAGGTATACATCTAATCAAGTAGGAAAAAGAAAAAAAAACAGATAATATCTAAAAGGCAAGCTATTGTTCAGTGAGGATTAGCCTAAAGGACAGAGATACAGATCTAGAAGCTAAGTGGGGAAAATAAATGTAAAGAGTGAAACGAGATACAAAGTATAAAGAAGAAGAGCAGGTAGTATAGTAATATAAGAGAAATAGCAGCAGCGAAGCTAGATAGAGGGGAAAATAGCATAGCAGGATAATGGGCATGGTATACGGAAGGAAAACAGAAATGAGAGGGATTGTAAGAATTCAGGTTGGGGCTGCTGGCGTCCTCGAGCACAAAATGCTAAAACTATCAGTAAAATATATCAGGCTACACTTTGATTTATAATGGGCACTTTTCAGTGTGAACATACTTAAAGTGGTTGCTGAATGAGATTATTGAGCCACCGTTCAGGGAAAATCGCCATGGAGGGTTTCCTTAAGTCTGGTCAACCAAGTGAAGTATGGTAAGTAGAGACCGACCCAGTGACAATGCTCCTACTTATGAGTGAACCTGCAAGCTACCCTAAAAATTATAGACCAATAACTTGCTTACCGACGACATAGTGACTATGGCTCCCTATCAGACGATCGAAACACCGTTTCCGCAAATACAAAATGATCAACACATATTGCGTGAACTACATAAACGCCGAATGTCCAAAACAGTGAAATCCAAAATGTCGAAGTGTTTTGGTTGGCCTGTCTGTGGTATAGCTCCATAAGGTAAGTGTGCGATAGGTATGGAACTTAGGGTAGGCTACAGGTTAAGGTAAGTATATAGATAGGCAATGCATGTAAGATTTAGTGTAGTGTTAGAAGTAGGGTTTTGTTAAATGTATTTATGTGTATTATTTATTTTGTTAGGGTATATCTCCGTAGGGGAAGTGTGCGGTAGTTATGGACCTTAGGGTTAAGGAGGGGTTAAGGATAGTGCATAGATAGTTGTGTATGTGGGGTTTAGTGTAGTGTTAGAAGTAGGGTTTTGTTAAATGTATTTATGTGTATTATTTATTTTGTTAGGGTATATAACCATAGGGAAAGTGTGCGGTAGTTACGGACCTTAGGGTTAGGGAGGGGTTAAGGATTGTGCATAGATAGTTGTGTATGTGGGGTTTAGTGTAGGGTTAGAAGTTGGGTTTTGGTGCTTTACTTTAGGGTTAGGAGTAGGGTTTGGTTAGTGTATGTATGTTGTTTATTTTGTTTTGGTAGGGAGTATGTAGTGGGTGGTGGGGTTGGCCGACTATGACCGCTCGATGTTTTAAATTTCACGGTTTAGTGCGTTCGGTCTATTTGAGGTTTGGTTAATACATGTCATTCTTTTGGTATTCACTGAAATGGATTTTCATGGAACTGATATAGACCCAGTGACTATACATGGGAATTGATGCTGACAGAGTTTATAGTCATTTAGAATAAAACTCAATTATGGCAGTAGAACAAAAGGGCAATAAAAGAAAGTAATATAGAATAAAGGATCATTTGTTGTTAAATAAAGTCATAGTGGGGACCTGTAAAAAGGGGAAGAATCTAAGTATGGCATGGACTGACTGCCAAAAACCATTTTATAGTATCCCACATTCATGTTTAAAAGAGAGCTTAAAAATGTATAAGATGCACCCTACACTAATCGACTACATTGCAGTGATCATGAAAGAGTGGCAGACCACTTTGCAATTAAGCTATGATAAATTAGTATCCAGGGATACAATTAAAAGGGGGATCACAGTTGCTATTCTGCCTTGGCCTTAAACCATTAACCTGTTTACTTAGCAGTTTAGGCCATGGCGATAATTTGGCTCCTAGAAAATAATAAAGTGTAAAAATTTCTCACCTTCTCTTTGTCAATAATTTAAAACTGTATAGCTCATCAGATGAGGAACTGACAGCACAAATGCAGGCTGTCAAAACTTTTTCAGATTATATAAGAATGTCATTTGGTCTTGATAAACGTGCAAAAGCAACCTTTAAAGCAGGAAAACATCAGTTTGGGACAAGAATGTGATATAAAAGAACTTGAGCAAGAGGGAGTGTATAAATATTTGGGAATTGATGAAGGATCAACAATAAAACATGAACAAATGCAAATAAAACTTATAAGGAATATTGTAGAAGACTTAAATTAATCCTGAAAACAGCATTGACATCTAGGAATAAAATCCGGGCTATAAACCAATTTGCTCTTCCTGTCGTAACTTACAGTTTTGGAGTGATTGACTGACCCCAAAACATGTTGGATAGATTAGATAGGAAAACAAGAAGGATGTTTCAGTTTCATGCTCACCAAATGATTTATAAAAATCAGTGTAGACCAAGATTATATATTTCCCATTCTGAAGGAGGGGTGGGCCTCCTTGAAATTGATTACATGTATAGATCTGCAATCGTGGGACTCCACACATATCTGCGGACCTCACAAGACCCAAATGTAGTGAAAGTTTTGAAACATGAGGAGAATAAATCTAAGATGACTTCTCTGCTTAATCTAGCAGAAGCATATCAGCATCAAGCAGGAATGGAAATCAAACCAGAAGTAGATAAAAATCAGGCAGCAACTGAATGTGCCAAGAAACAAAAGAAAGAATATATGGTGAAGCACCAGATGACAAGGCAAGAAATGTGGAAAATGCATAAATATAGTTGCAAGTATAGAACATTTCTGGAAGATCCACATGTTGATCAGGAACAAATGCAGGAATGGTTAAGGAGAGGCGAATTCAAACCAAGAGATGAAAGGTTAATATTGGTGGCCCAAGATTGCGGGCTACATACATGCTGGTTTACAAAGTCCATCAAATATGTGGGAGAAACAGACAAACATAGGTTTTGTAAAACTGAATTGGAAACAGTCGCACACCTCATTACTGGTTGTGACACACTAATGGCAGAAGGACTGTATACTGAAAGGCATAATAATGTGGCAAGACTGTTGCACTGAGGATTGTGCAAACATTATGGTACTGAACTAGCTGAAAAAAAGATGGAAACATGAGCCACAAAGCATCATAGAAAATTATGGTTTATATCACATGGGATCACCCATTACCAACAGTTCAAATGACAGATGCTAGAAAACTGGATATAGTGGTCCAAGAAAAGAAGACAGAAGTAGAATTGATCATTGAAACTGCCACACCCAGTGACTACAGTGTCTTGTGTACAGAGAGACACAAATTCCTAAAATATCAGGATCTGCAGGCAGAAATGAGAGCAATGTGGAAGAAAGATACCCAAACAGCTCCAATAGTAGTAGGAGAAACGGGTCTTATAAAAAGAATCTACTATTGCATGTAGATATGTTACCAGTCCATGTAACCCTGTACGAATTGCAGAAGGAATCATTACTGGGCGCATTGCGGATGCTGCAAAGAGCACTTCTGGCTGACATCAAATATTGAAACAATACTAATTTCATGAACTTTAATTGTACTTTGACATAGAAATGGGGTCCATTCCCATCATGGTGTTAGGAATCCAAAAGATTTGGAGAAATTAAAAAGTCACAAAGCATAATAGTCAGGGAGCAAGAAACCTACAGCGAACATCAGACAGGGAATTAGGAGCCATTGCGCAGTGTTTCTGGTCCGATTACTTTATAGAGTGAGCAGCATTCAGTGAAATTAGCACACCTGCTCCTCACATCCGCTCACTAGGTGCATGAAAATAAGGCACTTTCCCTTACAGAGTCAATGCTGTAAAGAAAATATGAGATATACAGAGTGTGTGTCAGTGGATTTCATGCCTTCACAGTGGCAAACTGCAATTGTAAGCACATGCATAGCATGCTATTACATCATGCTTACTGTAATGCACTGCCACACACCAAAAGCTCTTGGCTCACTAATGAGCAATGTGCATTGCCACAGGCCTCCCAATCTTACAACAAGCAATGTATACATTTATATACGTGCTGTGTGCTGCCCCACATAAAGCCCATACATGTGCCAGTTATGATTGTCATACACACGGCATTTCACCAAAATTAATACTTTGTCCAATAGTGCATCCCAGATTACATCATAGTACTTGCCCATTGTATGTTGACATTATGCCCATTTTACAGGCACTGTACTGTCTGTCTTACATTGATGTGATTAGCATGTTGGCCTGCATAATGTGCAACACTAGCCATGTTCACTTAGCTCTTCCTTATCCATATCCCAAATGACACACCCCAGCGGGCAAGTCCTCACACCTTTCATAACCTCTAATGCCCACCAACACATTAATTACATTAGTGTGAGACATACTCCCTATGGCCATCAGTAATATCCAAGACTGAAGTTGGTACCAATGCCTTCAAATAGAAACAATGTCTAATCATCATTATGCCCCCTTGAATCACTTGAATGAAAATAAGAAAACCGCCACAACTATGAAGGAAAATACTCTTTAATGAGTGCTTTCATCAGTAGATACATTTGACTTCATCAGATTACATAAGATATTAACATCACTTCCTTTTTAAAGCCAGGCACCACCACATGACCATAATTAGTTTCCTTTACAGGATTCAAGTTCCAATACAACACTATTTTAAATTAAAAACTTGAAATGTATACAACTTATATAAAACTTAACTAAAAGGCTATAAGACAAAACAAACTTAGATAGTATGTTTGTTCTTCACACTGACCCATATACACAAACAGTCAAATAAATAAACAAACACCAATTCAGCATACTGTTGTTACACTAAGACCATATGGAAAAAAATGTCATAAACATACTTTCATCATGTTTTTCCCTTATTTTCCTTGTATGCTATACCAATTATTACATTACAGTACTATTAAAGGTAAAACACAGCTTTTAATTTTAAATAACTGGAGAGAGAAATAATATCATCCAACCCAGGGGGGGGGGGGTTGTTGGCATTGAATCTTAACTGCCACATATATTCTCTAAATTCGAAAAACAATTCCTGTTGACCTCACCCCCCCATTATTAAGAACAACTTGGTCAAAGGCAATAAATTTAAACCTATGGTCAGGATTTTCCTTAATGTGCAATGCCATTGGCCTTTTTAATATCATAGTTGTGTTGGTATACACGCACTTTAAAAGCCTTTCTTGGTCTTGCCTATATAAAATCATTCACAGAATTGGCATAAGGCTGCATAAACTACAAAAGTGCTGTTACAATTCAACCTATGGTTCAAATGTATTAAGCCATAGTGTGGAATATGTAAGGTGTCCATTTCAAGAATGTTGGAACACTGTGTACAATGGCCACATTTAGTCATACATTCTTTTCCATAGGTTCTATAACCCTCTTTATTTTGTTCAAGTAAATTTTTAAAACAAGCATCCTTTCTATATACAACACATGGCTTTTCCCTCACATTTTTTAACAATTCCTGATCTCCTCCAAAAATAAACCAGTTCTTATTTAATATATCCTTGATGTCATGGAATAATGGGCTGTAAGATAAAATTAGGGCCTTGCTGAAATCTTGAGTCATATTTGTGTCTTCACTAAAAATATTAATGTTAATATTGGATGTAACAATACCAGGTGTATCAGTCCCCAACAATGGAAAAAAAGTGTCCACATACCCTGTTTTCCATAACCTCAATAAGAATTAGTTCAATAAAATTAATTGGGTACCCTCTTTGTTGTAACATACCCCTCAACTTGTCCCTCTCTTCATAGAACATTTCTATGTCACTGATCATACATGCCAATCTAACACATTGGTCTTTGACAAGTGACTTTTTTTGAAAGTCAGGGTGTCCACTTTTATAGTGTAAGAGGGTATTGGAAAATGTGGATTTTCTGTATATCATGGTTTTAAAGTTCTGATTTACTTCATCTTTAATAATAAGTATATCCAAAAAAATTGATCTTGTCACTACTTTGTTCCATTGTGAAATTTAAAAAAGATGTACTAGTATTCAAAAATTCAAAAATTATCTGTAATTCATTTTCACTGCCTTCCCAGAAAATTAATATATCGTCCAAAAATCTCCCATAGATTTTACAAAGCTTGAATAACTCTGAAGTGAATACCTGAGTAAGTTCCCACTGGGCCAAAACTATGTTAGAAACAGGGGGACACAGGCCACCCCCATTGCTACACCTGTTGTCTGTTTAAATAGCTGGTTCTCAGATATGATGTAATTATTGTCAAGGACCAGTTCCATTAAGGTTCTAAACATTCATATCCTTTCATACCTTATGCTTGCATTGCTACATAAAAAATTATAAAATACGTCAAGGCCCTCTTCATGTGGTATTACACTAAATAAATCTTTTATGTCGATGGTAGCCAAAATTAATTTGTTACTATATAATTCTTTCTTGATTATATTCAAACAATCCCAAGAATCCTTGAGTATATGTTGATAATCAAGAACTATAGATTTTAAGTTAAAATCATGAAATTTGGCTAAGGGTGTTGTTTTCCCTGCTTTTGCATCAACAATAGGTCTTAAGAGTGGGGTTCTGATGCTTTTGTGAATCTTGGGGATTCCAAATATTGTTGGAATTTTGGTGCAAATGTGTATTAAAAAGCTATGTTCATCCTCTGTTATCTGATAGTTAAAGAAGAAATCATTCAAAATGACATCAATATTTATCTTAGCTATATTAAACTCATTCAGAGAACTTTCCACATAACAGTCCCCATATAGAACCCCCAACATTTTGTCTGTGCACCTTTGTTGGTCCTTGACCACCAAACCTACCAACTTATCAGGTTTCATGATTCTGATGGATTTATTGGAGCAAATACTCTGGAAAAGTATTTTTTCACACTCTGTTAAGTTAAATGTAATAATTTTAGATTTGTTTATCAACATCCTAATATCATTCATATGCATGTTTTTGTGGCGGTTTTCTTATTTTCGTTCAGGTTTAGTTCGTATTTTAGTTATTGGTTTGTCCTGTCATGGAAAATGGTTTGCAGAGTGAAGGAGGTATGACTGGTCCAGTAAATAATTTGGTTCATGCCATTGGGAACCTTTCAGCCTTAATAACAGGGCTGACACAACAGCTTATTGGGTTTGGAGCCAAACTCAGCCCTGTACTATTTTCAAGCAATAACAGTGGTGATCCTGGTGGTCAAGGTATTGGAGGGTCTCAGATTTAACCCTCTTTAATCACCCCTGCACAATGTAGCCCAGTTTGGAAAAGCCAGGCACAAAACAATGTAAATTAGAAGTCGAGCAGTGTAAGAAGCATCAGTGAGACTGGCTCAGCCAATCAGGTCAGCGAATTTCAATAGCCAAGCCTTATGGATTGGGTGAACAAAGGAAATGAACTATCTTTCAGCAACACTGTACCTACTCCTTCTTACTGCACAGTAGGAACAGCAGTTAAAGACCTTAGAAGCCGAACTTTTAAGTTAAAGAAAACATAAGTTGAAAATGCTTACTTGAGGGAATGCCTGGCCAGGGAACACATACCTAAGGGTTTAAGATGCTGAAAATTCTCTAACGGCCTTGTGGAAGGGCCAGAACTACACCAGGAACTTGTCATTTTATTTAACCGACATTGGTGCAAATTACTGGAAACTCTGGTAAGGGACAATGAAAGAAAATTAAATCAGTTTAAATTGACTGTGAACAACTTGAACGAGCATATTTTGAATGATTTAACTTTTTGTACTAAACAAGCTGAATATCAATCAGTATTTGTTAATGTGGACAGACAAATCAATTTTATAAGGGAAAAGAAAATTAAAAAACTTGCTAGGGACAAAAGTGAATATGGGAATGGTTGTGTCTTTCCTCTTCCCAAAAATAGGGGCATATATAACACTAACAATTTAAGTGGTGGTGCGCAGCACAATGTTGACAGTATGGAAGACACCCCTGCTATGGCTAATGAACTTGAAGTTGACAATGCCCCTTTAGGGGAACCCCCCAGGAGATCCAAAAGGATCCACAACCAGAGGCAACAGGATGCCAACAGGGACTGGAACAATATGAATGGGGGTTAGCAATATGGACAGAGAAATGGTTATTCAGGGAGGGGGAGGGGGCAGAACACAGAGACGTTTTTAGTATCTGACAACAGTGATGTTGAACATGAAATCTGTACTGTTGTAACTAATGAACATAATGATTTCATGATTTACAATTACAGTAGTGAAATTGTTAATGGTGAATGGGCCTCTTTATTTGAAAAGGACATGAATTTTGTACCAAAAGCATGGAAAACAATACCCTTAGCCAAATTTCTTGATTTTCACTTAAAATCTATACTTCTTGAATACCAACATATACTCAAGGATTCTTGGGATTGCTTGAAGAAAATCAAGAAATAATTATATAGTAACAAATTAATTTTTGCTACCATCGACATAAAAGATTTATTTAGTGTAATACCACATGAAGAGGGTCTTGATCTATTTTATGATTTTTATATAGCAATACTAGCATAAGGCATGAAAGGATATTAGTGTTTAGGACATTAATGTAACTGGTCCTTAACAATAATTACATCATATTTGAGAACCAGCTATTTAAACAGACAACAGGTGTAGCAATGGGGGCGGCCTGTTTGCTAACATAGTTTTGGCCCAGTGGGAATTTACTCAAGTATTCACTTCAGAGTTATTCAGGCTTTGTAAATTCTATGGGAGATTTTTGGATGATATATTAATTTTCTGGGAAGGCAGTGAAAATGAATTACAGATATTTTTTGAATTTTTGAATACTAGTACATCTTTTTTAAATTTCACTATGGAACAAAGTAGTGACAAGATCAATTTTTTGGATATACTTATTATTAAAGATGAAGTAGATCAGAACTTTAGAACCACAATATACAGAAAACCCACATATTCCAATACCCTCGTATACTATGAAAGTGGACACCTTGACTTTCAAAACAAGTCACTTGCCAAAGGCCAATGTGTTAGATTGGCACATATGATCAGTGACCTAGAAATGTTCTATGAAAAGAGGGACAAGTTGAGGGGTATGTTACAACAAAGAAGGTATCTGATTAATTTTATTGAACCAATTCTTCATGAGGTTACGGAAAAAATGGTATGTGGACACTTTTTTTCCATTGTTGGGGACTGATACACCTGGTATTGTTACCTCTAATATTAACATTAATATTTTGAATGAAGATACAAATATGACCCAAGATTTCAGCAGGGCCCTAATTTTAACTTACAACCCATTATTCTATGACATCAAGGATATATTAAATAAGGATTGGTTTATTTTTAGAGGAGATCAGGAATTGTTAAAAAATGTGGGGGAAAAGCCATGTGTTGTATATAAAAAGGAAGCTTGTTTTAAAAATTTACTTGAACAAAACACGGAGAGTTATAGAAACTATGGAAAAGGATGTATGACTAAATGTGCCCATTGTACACAGTGTTTCAACATTTTTGAAATGGACACCTTACATATTCTACACTATGGCTTTATACAATTGAACCATAGTTTGAATTATAACAGCAAATTTGTAGTGTATGCAGCCTTATGCCAATCCTGTGAAGGATTTTATATAGGCAAAACCAAAAAGGCTTTTAAAGGGTGCATATACCAACACAGTTATGATATTAAAATACGCAATTAAAAAGAAATGCATCGGCATTGCACATTAAGGAAAATCCTGACCATAGGTTTAAATTTATTGCCTTTGACCAGGTTCTTCTTAATAAAAGGGGGGTCCACGGTAATTGTTTCTTGAATTTAGAGAATGTATGTGGCAGTTAAGATTCAATGCCAACAACCCCCCTGGATTGAATGATATTATTTCTCTCTCCAGTTATTTAAAATTAAAAGCTGAATTTTACCTTTGATAGTACTGTAATGTATTAATTGGTATAGCATGCAAGGAAAATAAGGGAACAATATGATTAAAGTATGTTTATAACATTTGTTCCATGTGGTCTTAGTGTAACAACAGTATGCTGAAGTGGTGTTTGTTTGTTTATTTGATTGTTTATGTATATGGGTCAGTGTGAAGAACAAACATACTATTTAAGTTTGTTTTGTCTTATAACCTTTTAGTCAAGTTTTATATAAGTCATATACATTTCAAGGTTTTAATTTAAAATAGTGTTGTAATGGAACTTGAATCCAGTAAAGGAAACTAATTATGGTCATGTGGTTGTGCCTGGCTTTAAAAATGAAGTGATGTTACTGTCTTATGTAATCTGATGAAGACAAGTGTATCTACTGATGAAAGCACTCATTAAAGAGTATTTTCCTTCATATTTGTGGTGGTTTTCTTATTTTCATTCAAATTTAGTTCATATTTTAGTTATTGGTTTGTCCCCTTGAATCACTAAATACACAGCAAGTGTGTATTTATTCTGTAACTACGTTAGATAAGTATACACAGACGTGAAAATTATATATTTGTTTCATTGTTACTGTTTTTCATTATCCCTCCTTGATATTTTTGTTTGATGCTTGTTTATTTATTTTCCTCCATTGTTGTTAGCATTTTATGCTGCATCAAGCACATCTGTTCCTTTGGCACAGCAGTGCAGGTGGCTTCATTATTTTTCTTTCTTTCTTCTGCTGGACATTCATCTGCCTTCAGACCTCTCTTTTAGCTGGGTGATGTAGGTCATGTGGTGGGTGGGTAACACATAGTGTTCTCAGCTGTCACTGCCACTAGGTCCCATATGTTACCTGGAAGGTGTTGGAAGTTGATGGAGTTTGAGGACCAGCAGCTTTATACCCTCTATCATCACCAGCTGAACATCACTAATGTGACTGCTTCTATGGCATCCCATTGTAAATGCAGTATTTGGTCAAATATCAGTGAAGAGGGCCATGGGTTTGAAACTCTTGAGGTCTTTTTTCTTTCTTTCTACTTCTTGTCTGCAAAAGTGAAATACAAATCTGCTATAAGATTCATCTCAAGGTTGAATTTTATTTTCTTGACATTTAAATTATACTACAGGTACACTATTCAGTCCTTGATGGTATCAGGGCTTGCATAGGTCAGATAATCCTTTTAGTTTTCTGTATCTCACCTATACTTTCTGAGTTTCACATTTTCTAAGTTCAATCACTTTACGTTGATTTCTGTGTGCATGTCTCATACCCCCTTTTCCCTTGGGTTCTGCATCACTGATTTGGTCATCAGCTCCCTTTGAAGTCTTTCAACCATTTCTATAGTTACTTTTGTCCTAATGCCGCCTTTATCCTCAACCCTTGGTCATCCTTACCTTACTTACTTACTTACATAAGATATTTCTCTGCATTTCTGTAAACGTGAGATACAACAATAAATCAGAACCTTAGCATTACCACCTGCGCACATGGTTTTGTGTCGACTACCATGGACACTCATGCATTGTCAGTGTTTATCAGAACAAAAAAAACTGCACTTTATTCATCTGCTTTTACTGTATTTGTGTTTCTTCCTACTTTATTACTTTATTTTGATTTTGCATCTTCTTAAAAGTACTCAATTGTATTTATTACTGCTTGGTGTAACTATCACTCTAAGCCTTTTGGTTTAAGCACTTGGGCTTCAGACCAGTTGTTTTACATTAAGAAGGTTTGTAGTCTGCACTGTTTTGGCAGGACAGGTAGCTTACATCCTTCTAAGTTGGAAACTGCTGATTGAAGGCTCAGTGTCTGTTATTCTAAAAGTATATACGTTCTGGTTTAAGCACTTGGGCTTCAGGCCAGTTATTTTACATTAAGGTTTGTGGTCTGCACTCTTGTGGGAGGAGAGGCTGGTCTCTGCCCTTCTGAGCTGGGAATTTCTGGTTAAAGGCTTATAGTGCCTGCATATTTGAACTGTTTCTTACTGAAATTGGTGCACCTTGTTTGATGTAGCATAGACTAGATCCAGGCCTGCTGAATCTAGCTTTGTTTGTATAATGTGAGCACTGATCCAGGCCTTCTTAAAAGTATTCAATTGTATTTATTACTGCTTGGTAGTAACCTGATTAAAGTGTAGCTATCATTCTAAGCCTTTTGGTTTAAGCACTTGGGCCTCAGACCAGTTGTTTTACATTAAGAAGGTTTGTGATCTGCACTGTTGTGGCAGGACAGGTAGCTTACATCCTTCTAAGCTGGGAACTGCTGATTGAAGGCTCAGTGTCTGTTATTCTAAAAGTGTATTAGTTTTGGTTTAAGTACTTGGGCTTCAGGCCAGTCATTTTACATTAAGAAGGTTTGTGGTCTGCACTTTTGTGGGAAGAGAGGCTGGATTCTGTCCTTCTGTGCTGGGAATTTCTGGTTAGAGGCTTATAGTGCCTGCATATTTGAACTCTTTCTTACTGAAATTGGTGTGCCTTGTTTGCTGTCACATAAACTAGATTCAGGCCTGCTGAATCTAACTTTCTTTGTATAACTTGAGCACTAATCCAGGCCTTCTTTTTTGGAGAAGGTTCCCCTGCACCCCAATGGCAAGAGTGTGCAGTTAGAACTTGTCTGATTGAAGACTACAGGAACAGGGCTCAGTTTTGAGATTTTTTTACTGGTTAATTGGGTGATTTGTTTAAAAGCCTTTTCTGATTGCTTGTAGTCATCTAAAGCTGTTTTAAGTGTATTTTTCTACTGTTTGTAGTCATTTAAAGCTGTTTTAAGTGTATTTTTTACTGTTTTTGCCTTATCATTTCAAAAAATTTGTCCTTGTTTCCCACCTTTCTAAGCTAGTATAGTCCAGTTTTCAGGATAGTGCTGAATTTAGGGCTGTGTTACAAGTTTCTGAGTTGCCCGTACCTTACTTGGATAGAAGGAGTTTTCTCTGTTCACCTGTGAGAGAGGGAGCTTTGAGCAGCCATCTTTCCCTGGAGGAGTGGTTCCAGCACAGACGTTAGTAGTTTATAGGCCATTTTGGGCTAATTTCTATCTCTTTCATTTCCCTGCTGTAAAAACCATGTTCACATGGTTTTGCACATCCGGGCAGCGCAGGTTAGCTAGGGCTAAATTATTCCCGGCTCCACCAAGTCTCCTCTTCAGTTTTTCCCTTGAAAGTAGTCTAACTCTCAACCTAAGCACTTAAAACGCATCCTACAGTTCAGCACTTGCTCAGACTTAATAGCAAGCAGTAATATAACATGACACTTGATTGCCCAGCAGGGCAAGGCTCATTATTTACCCCTCACCAACCAAGTGACTAAGCAGCTCACCCTTCTATTCAGGCATGACCAAAGGGCAATTTTAGGTATAGTCTCCAGTCCAGCTGGTGAACCTGGGTATCCTGAGGCAATGTTACAACTGCCTCATGGACACATACAACCTTCTCCTCCTACCACAAAACATTAACATATGCGAGAGATGCAATTATATAACTGAATTGGTGGCTAAGCTCTCTCCACTCAAGACTGGAACAGGCAGTCATGAGGAGAAGGTTAACACTTGCACCACACCTCCAGCCTCACATAGACATACTAAATCAGCACTGGCAAAAAATACACATAAATACACAAAATCATACTCAGAGGCTCTAAATAAAAACCTGCAAAAGCATCAGAGACCTCCAAAGCAGACACCCAAAAAACCTGCACTTCCCGTCGCAAACCAGACAACACATAAAACACAAAATCAGTGTGCCGCACAATCACAGCCCTTAAGGCGAAATAACATACATAACACACTAGTAATAGGTGAGTCTATAGTCAGGTACACTGATGTCCCACTCACTAGGCTGGACAAGGAGAAGGTTACTGTTAGCTGCCTGTCAGGAACCAGAATCCACCACATAACACAAGTACTCAGGTCACTCCAGAACAAGTACAAATATGACTCTGTCATTGTTCATGTTGGCGTGAATGACCTGAGACGTACCTCCCTGGACTACATGAAAAGAGACATGGAAGAGCTCTCTGATCATGTAGCCCAGGCGGGTATGACCCTGACCCTGAGTAGCATCCTGCCCTCACCAAGAATGATACTGCAGTATAAAGAAAAAATGGTCAATTTCAACAACTGGCTAAGCTTCTGGTGTCATTCAAAGGGAATCCAGTGTCTGTCAGCCTGGGACGACATGCTCAACAAGCCTTGTTGCTTTGCAAGAGATGGATTGCACCTGTCACCCCTAGGCTTTCAAATACTGGCCAAGGCTCTTGCTGCCCCCATAGTGCCTTTTTTAGGCATGGCTCAAAAGTCAAACCCACCTCTGTAAACAACACAAATAAAAAAATGAGGGTTATGCTACTCAATGCCAGGAGTTTAAATATCAAAATGCACGATCTCGAAGCACTCCTCAGTATGGAGAACATTGACATCTGTACAGTAACTGAAACCTGGTTCAAGGCTCCACAGAGCACCCCAGCACTACTGGGCTACAACTCATACCACACATTTCAGCCACAGAACATGGACCAAAACACAAAAGGAGGGGGTGTATCCATATTCATCAAGGATACCTACACCTCCAGGTTAGTGGCACAGCATGATACCTCTGAGATCATACATGTGCAACTAACATCGGGTAAATCTGCAATGCAAATTGTGGCCTGCTACAAATTACCCTCCATGACCCAGGACCACCACGCCACCTTTCTGGAGACACTGAAAAACATGAAGGTCCTACCGAACACCCTGATATTGGGTGATTTCAATTACCCTACCGTTAACTGGGAAAACTACTGAAGTACAAACTCCCAGGTCCAGCGTTTCCTGGAATTTATCAACTCAAATGCCCTGGATCAGCTGGTAAACTCCCCTACCAGAGGTGAAAACATATTGGACCTGGTCATCACCAACATGGGCAACAGGTGTTCCGCACCATAGATCAACCCATCACTGGTTAGATCAGACCATAAACTAATCACTCTGGATGTCCACACCACCACCCCCAACCAAGGAAACCACAGTGAAAAACTTTTCTATAGCAAACTTTACCTTACTTAAGACAGAGGTGGTAGGTTTCACAGCCCCCACGCTAAAGGATAACAGTGTCCAAGATGCAGGAACCTTTACAAATGTGCTCTATGAGCACCTACAAGGATGCATGGATCATGCCATCCCTAGCAAAACCAAGACTCACTCCTCTAAGAGAAGGAAACCATCTGGTGGACCCCTGCCATAAACAGGCTATACAATAGAAGGAGGAAACTAGTTCAGAAAAAAAGCAAATCCCAAGAAAGAAAAACATCCCTGATCAGTATCAGTAAGAAACTAAGGTCCCTCATAAAATCATCCAAGGCTAACTTCTAAAGAAAAATAGCCAAGGATTTGAAAGATAACCACAAAGCCTTCTTTAGGTATGTCAAGAATCTAAGTGGCAACTCGCAGGTATGCAGTGAGCTAGTGCAAAATAGCACAAAATATACTGAATCTACTGATACTGCCAACATCCTGGCAGATAGATTCAGTGCAAACTTCACCCCCCTCTCACCCCCAAAAGGGCCCACAACAATACCGGAAAAGTGTAGAGTCACAGAAATCACAGACGCACAGGTGAAAACAGCCCTTTCAAAAGCCAAAAGCACAGCATCAATGGGGCCAGATGGTGTCCCAGGCTGCGTCTTGCATTAACTACAGAATGAACTAACCCCCCAGCTAAACACACTGTTCAACCTCAGCCTCTCCATAGGCTACGTGCCCATAGAATGGCACACAGCAACGGTTATTCGCTCCACAAAGGAGGGGCCACAACTGACCCTGGTAACTATCGCTCCATAAGCCTGACTAGCCTGGTCTACAAGGCTATGGAGCGCATCATCATGGAACTCATTAACAAAGACATTGGGAACCTCCAAACACTTAACCTGACCCAGTTTGGCTTTGTTAAGGGAAAATCATGCCTACTAAACATGCTGACTTCTTCGAGACCGTCACCAAGGCCATAGATGAGGAGAAGGTGGTTCACACAGCCTACCTTGACCTCGCCAAGGCTTTTGACACAATTCCCCACTCGGGAATTATAGAAAAACTCACCAGCCTGAACATAAACCCCTACGTCACGAGATGGGTTGCCAACTGGCTTAAAGACAGAACTCACATGGTAAGAATAGCGGGATCCAAGTCCAACTCTAAACCAGTCACAAGTGGTGTCCCACAAGGCTCGGTCCTGAGACCCCTACTGTTCGGCATATACTTTTCAGAAGTACAGGCAAACACAGGAAGACTATGGCTAACCAAGTTCGCTGATGACTGCAAACTGGGAGCCATAATTGACTCTCTGGCTGACATGGACATTCTCCAAAAGGGCCTTACTGAGACGGACACCTGGTGTCAAAGTCATAGTCTCAAGCTAAATGCCAAAAAATGCATAGTCATCCCATTTTGGCAAAACAAAACATCCATGAATTACCACATAGGTGGTAGCCCCCTTAATAGAGAAGAGGTAACAAGAGATCTGGGGACCCAGGTAGATAGTAATCTCTCCTTTGACAATCATATTGCCAAAGTAGTTAGGAAATCCTTCTATGTAGTCCATCTAATTACTAAAGGGTTTGCATATAGAAATAAAGAGGTTATAGTGCCCCTCTACTCGTCACTCATCAGACCCATCATAGAGTACAATGCCCCATTTGGGATGTACCTCACAAGACACTTCCAACAGCTGGAAAGACCACAAAAGTACCTCACCATGAGGATTACTGGCCTCAAACATACGTCCTATGTAGCCCAACTGGAAAAACTCTGGCTGTAGTCAGTGGCATATTGCTTACGCAGAGGTGATCTCTGCCTGACTTACAAAGCCATGTCCAATTCAGAATTGATGGACATGCTCCACCTAAAGAAATCCAAGTCACTGCGAGCCACTTGCTCTAATGAGCTAAACCTCACCACAACAATAAATAGAACATGTTGGAGGGATAGATTCCTGTCACAGAGACTCCCCATGCTTTGAAACAAAATTCCTAACTACATTAAACAGAGCACCTCACTAACACTCCAAGAGAAACCTTGACGAGTGGATGGGTAACAGAAAATACACTCCTGGGATCACTTCATTGGCTCTTCTTGACAGAGGCTCAGTTAATTAATCAATGGGGCGGCGAAAGCTGACACACTCTGGCTAGGCTTATAAATACCCTCAGGCAGATCGCCTAGTACCCACCTATGAACCTATGAACCTATTTACAACAGCTGCTCATACTTTATTGTGGCCTCAACATGGTCTAACAGGATCTGTCCTTAGGACCCTACTGTCAAGCATACTGGCCTGACTGCATGCATTGCTAATGAGCCTTGGGGCTCATCACACACACAGAGTGTAGAGGCTTCCTGGGCCAGGACCAAGGATGTGATGTTTCTGAATTCCCAGAAAGATGTGGCTTTGAGTTTTATAGTCAATACAGGGCGACTTTAGATTTTTGGAAATGTTTAGTCTTTTGCTTTTCAATATTTTTTTACTGAATATCCTAATTTTGAGTCTGCACTCTTTGAATAATCTAAATTATTATGTAGCATGTACCATCTCCCATGACTTTGCAATGGTTGTTCATCAGATATATTTTATTTGGGTCTTTTCCAAGCACTTGAATCCAAAGTCCTTGAAGACTACCATCTCAGAGTCAGGGACTCAAGCATCTTGCAGCTTGGGTAAAGTACCACTCATATCATGCTTGAAATGAAATCAGTATGAGCTCAGGCAAGCAGCTGCACATTTTACCTGAAAGTATTATTTGAGTTCAAGCAAGGTACCGACATGGTAAGGGAGTAGGAGGAGGTAAGACGGTATTTTTGTGCAGTGGTCAGGAAGGTAGGTTTTGATTTAAGGAGTGAGAGGAAAGTTAGGTTTAGGGAGCAGATTTTAGGAAAAGGGATGTGAGTTTTAGAGTTGGAGAGCAAGAAGGGAGAATTAGGGTTATGGAGCAAAAATAGGATTTTACCTTTACAGAGTGGGAAGGGAGTTTTAGGGTAAGACACTGGGAAGGGAGTCTTTGGGTAAAGCAGGTAGAATAGGATATTAGATTAGGGAGTGGGAAGTGATTCTAAAGGTTAGGGAGTGAGAAGAAAGTTTTAAGGTTACAGTTAAGGATCTGGGAGGGCTATACAGTTTTGTTGTAAAAGGGTTAAAAGAGCTAAGTAGTTAAAGGAGATCAAGTTAGAAAGAGAGATCACTTGTAAGTAGCAGCAAGTATCTCACAAGCAAATAGCACATGGGTACTAATAATAGACTTATTTTATTTTTCTTTGGGACTTTTTCATTATTTAATTATTCAGTTGAATCTAACTCTGTCCTATAGAACTTTATCACATCAGGCCTATCTGTCAATAACTGTTTCTTTGTTGTTAAAGACCCCTCAACACCTCTTTACTGCTTACAGAGATATTTTGTTAATGTTTGCATTGTAAAGTAAAATATAATAGAGGTCGTACAAACTTTGAGGCAAATAGCTATGTTCAGAAGGTTGTGCAGTGAAAACATAGTTGTCCATTTTTTCCTGTTGACAAGATCATGCCCATTGGCTGTTCTTCCTTCTTTCTTCATGTAAGTAACTTGCTTATTCCTTTCTCAGAGGATTAGAACCAAGCAGTCTCTAGTCCATTGAGAGTCTTATTGATCAGACATTCTTTAGCTGGAGAGATTAATCAGCACAATTTTTCCACAGGGGATATAAGAGTTAAACAATATGGAGCAAGCCAGACTGCTGGAGCTCATGAACCCCTTTAAGATTTTAACCTTCACAGAGGCTCTCTATAGCTTTAATAATGCTGTTGGCAATAGGAAGCATATCTGTTTTCTCTTACATGTTGATCCCATGCCTCTATGCAGTGCATCCTGCCAGAAGTGTTGCACTGATAATGGCCATTCATTTGATATTCCTGCAAGCCTGTCATCTGCAGCACCTGTGGTGCTAATTAATCAAGTGTCATCTGGTTCAGAGTTAGCACTTCATCCCTGCATATCATGGGAGCAGTATATTAGTTGGCCTTTTTTCTTATTGCTGGCAGGACTCACAGGATCGCTTGGTGTATTAATGTAATGGGTTCCTTACCTTTTATTAATGACTTGGCTGGTGTCATCTCACATTGGGCCTTCTGTTTAGGATTCTTTCCTTGTGTCAATGGCAGACAAACTTCTTGATTTCAATCAGACACAAGACCAAAAATGGAATGACACAGAACTAATGTCAGAGATAATGTTTAAATAAGACACTAATTTACTTACAGAGTGAATAAGACAACATGCTTTGCATTAACATGTGATTTGTGAACAATAATAATTATGAAATTCTAATGTCTGACTTTACTGACTGAATGTAATCCACAGTGACTTACCAAAAAATTAAAAATTCTATGAGAGGCAGGAAAGATATCAGCCAAAGATATGAGCATTCTGCAAAACTGGGCCAGCTAAGAGGTATGAATGACTTTTTATGGACACTGTCATTGGCAATGTTCCTGTTTAGAAAAGTAGGCATTATAAAACAATATTCAGAATATTTACCTGAAGTATCAGAGTGTAGACCTTTAAACATAGCAGAAAACTATGTTCTTTTCTTCCCTCCGATGCAAGAAGCTTGGCAGTATTTTACACATGATTACCAGGTAGCAGTCAGATGAGCCATCTGTCCTGGAAATTTCTTGACCATAGATAGTTGCTACTGTCATAGCCAAAAACTTCACCATTGCCTAGCAAATGGCAAGCATAGTAGGATGTCTCACAGAGCAAACATGATGCCTGCCCTGCTAGTAAAAGGCTATTCTGAACAGTGCATCATTTCAGTGACACTGTGCATGAGACATCTCAACATGCACCACACAAAAGGGAGGGACGGTAAAGTGGCTCACAGCTAACATAATTTGCACAGTTAAAAAGCTAGTTAGTGAAACATGGATGACATCACAACACGAAAATGGACTATGCCACTAGAGGTGGAGATGAGGATCATATCATGGTAGTCTGTGCCACAAACAATGTTTTCCAGTGACAGGGAGTGACGTGTTGATGATGTGCTGTCACTGCAGTGGCCTGTATTGGCAGAACTATAGGATCCCTTTGCAGGAGAGCTGTGCTAATGGGGAAATGGACCTGTTCTCATCTGCTGGAAGGTGACCTGCCCATACAGACTGATAGTTGCCATCAAACACAGTATGACATGGTATAGTAAGATACCTCTAGACTCACAGGAGTGAACCCTGCAGACTTTGAGGTCCTCCTGAAATGACAACCTTGGTTATGTACCTCTGTCCGAGGATGGACAGCAATGAGAGGCAAGACAGTGATGGTGATTCTCTCTATCCTCTGCAAAAAGGTGGACATGGCAGTCATGAATCCAACAACAGTATTCTTGAGGCCTGTCATGCCAGAATTCTTCCTGGACTTTATGGTCTTCCCAATACATTGACAGAGATGGGAGCCATCTTATTGGAAGATATGCACTATATCAATCAGCTTCATTGTAGCATAGGTGTCAGCAGACTATGCATGGGTAATAGCTGAGCACATCTGTTTTTGAGACCTAGTGCTACCTGTATATTAGGGGCATCACAGCATCATTCCATGCCACCAAATTGTGTATATGTGTATAACATATACAGAGTGATCCTTGGCCTTCACTACCACAGGGATACTAAAGCTCAGAGATCACATCCTCCCCCTCAGAACAGGAATCATGACTACTCAAGCTTTACAGTCAGGTGTGGGTAAAGCCATACCTTCAAAAAGAAACCACTGGGTTAAGGGACATCCAGTAGCAGGACGAGCAATGCTTCTATATCATCTGATTGTGATAATAGGAGATACATGGAGGCTGACAAGGGACAGGGTATAGTCATTATGAATTACAACACTTATTTTGAGGCTATGCAGCAAGTATTAGGTGACATTACCAGCTACAAAAAAGTGTCTAAAGATTTTGTTAGACTTAATTATAAAAGGGCAGATCTTAGTTTGTTAGACCTTTTACACCAAGATTATATTGATTTTAAGACATTTGAATTCTGCATAGTAGAGGAACCCCAACTTGGACATTTATTTCGTGTTCCTAAAATTCACAAAAACCCTGTCCATCTGCCTTTTAGGCCTATTGTATCAGCATCTCACAGTAAAACAGGAAAAATATCAGCTTACTTAGATCAAGTGTTAAATCCCATAGTGCAGAAAAGCAAATATTATTTGAAATATTCATGGCTTTTTTTGAATGAATTAAAAAATTACAGATTTACAGGTGATGAAAGTTTTATGATCACCTTAGACATTAGTTCCTTATACACATCTATTGAACAGAAAGACGGAATTTATTTTGTTAGATTATATCTCAGTAAGTATTGCAAACATTGTAAAGTAGATATTCCCATTGTTTGTTAGTTAATTGACTTGGTACTTAAAAACAATTTATTTTCCTTTGACAATCAAGTCTTTCAGCAAATAAGTGGCGTAGCGATGGGGACACCAGTGGTCCCCACCTTCGCCAATTTAGTTCTTTGTTGGTGGGAAGAAGAATATCTGACAAAAATGTCACAATTCTCAAATGTTAAATTTTACAAAAGATACATTGATTATTTGTTTTTTGTTTGGGCTGGTAACTTAAACCAATTTCATGAGTTTTTGACAGAAATGAATAGTAGTATCTCATGGCTCAATTTTACGGTAGGGGAAATAGGTAATGTAGTACACTTTTTGGATATTAAAGTGGAGATTAACACTGCAGAACAAAGTTTTTCCAGTAATATTTACAGGAAAGACACATTTACCAATAATTATTTATATTTCAATAGTTACCACCCCACTTATATGAAAACATGTTTTCAGAGGACAAGTTATCATACTTAGCAAGATAGTGACAACAGTCTATTTATTGAGGAGACCAACAAAATCATAAGACTATTTGAGGAAAGAGGGTATCCCAGTCTTAGGTTACACAGTATAGCTGACAAAGTTAACCAACACAGATACAAAAATGTTTTTCCTATTATTAAATATGGGTTTACTTGTAAAAAACAGCGGAACAGGATTTTGGTTGCACTTTTCTGTTCCCATTAGTGTACAGAGTAAAGAAATAAAGCATATTATTCACAATAATTGGAAGATAATACTTGGTAATAAAGAATTGTCTAAAATTATTGGAGATAGACCTAAGTTTATACACAAGAAGACAAGAAATTTCAAACAGGTTTTAGAAAATTTGCCCAATGATGTTAAGAACAACAGCATTGAAACCAAATTAGGAACTTTTCCCTGTAATAATTCTTCTTCCTGTAGATTTATTCTACCTTTAAGTACTTATTTTTTTGAACATAACAAATTCTTATATACAGCTAAAGGCAGATATTCCTGCACCACAGAAGGATTAGTGTACATTGCTATCTGTTCTACATGTAAATGTTTCTATGTAGGTAAAACCATTCGGAGATTATCAAGCAGGATTAGAGAACTCATAGCAGCTATTAAGAAGAAAGATTTAAATAATGCTTTAGCTAGACATTCTACTAAGTGTCAGAATTTAAAAAAATTTCAATTTTTGGTAGTTGAAAAAGTTAATACAGGAAGATTCACGGACAGATTTCATGCTTATCTTGAAGTATTGGAACTTAAATGGCAAGTTATTTTAAAAGCTGATGTAACACCAGGCATTAATGAGAAGATTTACATAAAATGCTTTTAAAGTTCAAAAATAGTTAAAAGGTACTTTTATTTTATTACAATCATTTACTTTTAGACATATACATTTTTATTGTAAAAACTGATGATTCATTCATGTATGCAAACAGGTATATTTTGGTTTGACATGTCCTGTATGTTTAAATATACAATTGAGTTAGTTATGATTTCATGACAGATTCAGTATGAGTGGCTAATTAGTAGCATTGGTTAATTGTTGACAATATTTATTTTTGCAAGCTGAGTGACTGTATTGTTTCTGAAGAAGTTCTGTATTAAACGAACGAAAGCACTAAGGACAGTGTCTCTGGGTCGTACTTTGTTTTTGATCATCTGATTGTGACTCAGCTTGTGTCTCTGTGCCATGTGACTCTGCATAGGTTCTGACATCAGTCTGTTATCCTGACCCTACCTGTGCATATATTATTAGAGCAATGATATTGCTATGAATTCAATACTAAATATGATGTTTGTGTGTGAAAGTTGAATATACTATGTGGAAACAAAAAAGACACATGATTCCTCTGCTTGTTCTGTGTGACTACACTCCTGACATACCTATGATGTATATTTAGTGGTATGCAATGCTTGTCAGCACACATTACACATTTCCTGTAGACATGCAGTATAGTCATTATTCAGGTTCATTTCCATCTGAGATATGATAGAGTTGGTAACTCCAGGATCATGTGTCCAGTGTTTCCAAACATATTACCTGTATCTTCATCATTATTTCCATGCAGTGAATCTAGGAACACCTTCTCATAATGTAAGCTGATCTTGGGAGTTGGTAGACATCCAGTGGCTTATCTGTCAGCCACTATGCTGTATTTGTTATTGAAGACCTGTCTAATCATGTCAGTGATATATCTGTAACATTGCTGTGTTATGCAATAATGTATACTAGCTACATTGATAGTATGGACCACTGTCTCTCTGATGGGGTCCTGTACAGGCTACTGGGCAACCCTTCTTTAACAGGTAGCTCCCATGTATCCTGAAAGATTCTAACAGGATGGCATTCTCAGCTTGGCTGAAGTTATCAGAGTTCTGATGTACATCCCATTTGATGTATATGAGGACATCTGTGGGTACAAGGCATATAGCCATAGGCTGATGACTGCCAGAGACAATTGGCTGGTTGTTACTAGCAATGGGTTGTCATAGGTATTCATAATAGCAGAGACAAGAACATGGATACAAACACAGTAAATGTCACAGATATGCTATAGTATTTTCAGCAAGGTACTTCAGTGATTCCCCATCCTAATGTGCCAATCCTGGCAGAATTTACTCACTATACTTCACTCAACCCCTTCAACCTAGATCACACACAATCCTCTCCAGCCTCCTACTCCAGTCATCTTGTTACCCCACTTCCTTACCTTATTTAACCTCTGGAGAACTTTCCTCTATCTCTTTCTCTTTTCTCCCTACTCACCTAAGCTATGTGTGGACACCCTGCACTCTTTTTATAATAGGTTCATAGGTTGGTACTGGGCTATCTGCCCGAAGGCATATATTAGCCCAGCCACGTTGTGCGGTTTTCACCGCCCCTTTAGTAGTTCCCTAGACCCTTGTACTAGCAGCTAGTACCCTTGGCCCCTATCTAGTAGTGCTGTTGGTGTGATCCCCGGTGTGAACTTTCTGTTACCCATCCACTCATCAAGGTTCCTCTTGAAGAGTGATAGTGAGGGGCTCTGTCTTATGTAGATCAGGACCCTGTTCCATAGTAAGGGAAGTCTCTGCGAAGGGAATCTATCCCTCCAGCATGTTCTATTCATTGTTGTGTTGAGGTTTATATCCCTAAAGCATGTAGCTCGAGTAGATTTGGTTTTGCTAAGATGGAGCATGTTCAACAATTCTGGGTTGGACATGGCTCTGTACGTTAGACAGAGATCACCTCTGAGAAAGTGGTATGGAACAGAGAACAGTCTTAGCTTTTTCAATCGTGCTGCATAGGGAACTGTTTGAGGCCAGTAATCCTCTTGGTTAGGTACCTCTGTGGTCTCTCCATCTGCCGGAGATGTCTAGCCAGGTACATTCCAATTGGTGCATTGTACTCAGTAATGGGTCTGATGAGGGAAGAGTAGAGGGGCACTATTACATCCTTAAATAATCTCCTTCTCTCCATCCTTCTTCCTTCTATAACCATAATATAAGCACCTCTCTCATACTAAGACACCACTCAATTTCCCCTCACTGTTTCTAATCATGTAATCTCTATTATCTCTTTAAATATCACATTAAAATTGTCTCAGGTCTCATTTATCACACACTAATCTATGTAACAAATAATATGACTGCTGAGTTTTTCCTCACACATTCTCTTTAGCTCATGTTATTGTTTTTCATTGCACTCTACTATGAAACATATGTTCTATGTTTTTCTCATTACAACATTTTTTCACTCTTATGTTATGTAGTGTAACATGATACTTTGTAATTTAAAATATTTCTACTTGATGTTTTGTAATGTATCATTATACGTTCTGATTGAAAATATCTATATTTGATTTTTGAAATATTGTGATTGTGGAGCTTTTCTTCTCAGGACTCCACTGAAAATGGACACTTTCTGGCACAGTTGGACTTCCCTGATAAACAAATGTCAAATAAATAAATAATGAATCAATAAATAAATGTTACAGACATGTGTCTGTGTAATGTTGGCATGGATGCCATGTTGTAGCCAATAGAGATTTAGAGGTGAAGACCTGCTACAACTGAGAGTGGGGATTGGGGACAAGTGTAATAACATGTGATAGCAGAGTGTGGGGTATGGTCTTGATGCACATGCAGGGTCCACAACAGCAGTTCCTGTATAACTGGTTCACAGTATATAGGAGTAAGACAGTCTGGATAGTATAGGAATAGGCAGTCCTCATAACAAGGTATAATTTCCTCACTGACAATATACATTTACAATTTCATATCCTATCAGCTAAATATAACAAAATGGCAGCAGATAACCTAGTCTATCCTGTTTGTTTCTTAATAAACTGGTCTTTTAGAGAAAGCTGTGCTCCTCTTCCCTGGTAAAAATTGTACATTCGTCTTCCTCACAAAGGCAAAAATTCAACTTATTTTACCAACTACAGACCTATCATCATCCTTTCTCCATTATCAAAAGTTGATGACAAATGTATTCAGTGTCAGCCACTCATTTATATTCTTGTCAAGAACTTGCAATCCCCTAGACAGCATGGGTTTTTACCTCATCACTGAAACCTCTCCACTGTCATCAACCACGAGAAATGTAGATAATCCTTATCATCTTCAAACAAAACAGTATTAGAAATAGTAGCACATACCACACTCTTAGGTGTCATAATTGATGACAATATGAAATTTGATTACCACATGTATGAAGCTGTAAGAAGAAAAAATCAGCAAAAGCTTGATAGCCTCGACAGTATCAAATCCTATTTAACAGATAATGCCAGGAAACACAGAGTAAACAGCGTAACTACTCCCTGCCTGTCTTTATGGAGCTCACATGTGTATCAATTTATGATCTAGCCAAGCCTACATACTGAGAAGTGCTACAACAAATTAGCAAACTTTGCAGCCTATATACCACCTAAATTGCAACATAATGTAGCTTTAAAACAACTCTACTGACTTTGCCTCTCATAACTAGCAATCATAATCTCATTTATAAACCAAATAAATGCCCAAGGTTGACCAACTTCCTCCTACAGTACACACTAAATAGAACTCCTCACTCAGGAGGCAAACATCTATTTAACATAAAGAGACAACAAAAGTAAAATGACCACCAGTCTGTCCAAGCAAATGCTTGCAAATGCAAAGCTTGTTATTTTCACAATGTTCTAAGTAAATAAGAGAAATACTTAAAATGTGTTCCTTATTTTGTTTTTTTGTGTTTGATTTTTGATATAAGAAATTGAGGGGACAGAGGGTTGTAGTTGGTTGCACTATATGAATCTCACCACTGTTGCTTTGCCTCATATTGGTGGTATGTTCCTCATAAAAGATGTGATTATCTGACAAAGTATTGTGGATTGCAGTAATTAAATAGTGACAAACATAGTTAATGTAAAATCTGTTATACTAGCAACTTTTATATTAGAGCAATATTTTAAATCTCTTACTGATTTTGACTCTTTATCTGATTCTTGCGGTAAGAGGTTGATGGGTGATGCAATGAGTTGCACTGTATGATTCTTATCACAGTGAGCTAAGATACATTTCTAAGTCAGTATTTATATATTTGGTCATTTATTTGATTACAAGAAAACATCTGAGCTATACACAGTCATCCTCAGTCTGTCTTTGATGGTTTTGTGTGTGTGTGTGTGTGTGTGTGTGTGTGTGTGTGTGTGTGTGTGTGTGTGTGTGTATGTGTGGTATGTGCAGTATGCTCAGAGGGTGTGTGTGTGTGTGTGTGTGTGTGTGTGTGTGTGTGTGTGTGTGTGTCTTGCTCCTGCATCCAAGAGTTTTTATGATGTTAATGAAGGAATAAATAGTAATAAACAAGAGCATCATCATATGAGCTATGTTCTTTAGGTCTTACCTCTAGTTTCATGGTTTAGCTAACTGCTGACAGTTTGTTTATTATTTGGTTGTGAATAAGTTGGATAACATAAAGTCTACAAGTTTTACATTAATAATTTAACTTTGCAAACATTTTTAACATAGCTGTTTTTGGGGTAGCATAGGGGTGAAATGTACTATGTTTGACAGTGTATGTCTGCCATTTAGAACAGATGAGTAAGAATATGAGCAGTTAACACGGTGCTTCTTGTAGTGCAGAGATTGTTGACTGTGTGACTGTAATGCTCCTGGTCTGCCTTGGAAAAGGACAGTTACATCCAGTATGTTATTCCAGAGTATTAACAAATGTGTTACACAGTTTTCTTTAAATCACTTTTTAAATTCATTCCACAAACAACCCAGACCAGTTTTTATAGAAATCTTTCATGATGCTTCCATAACTGCAGTTCTTCCCATAATTTCCTCATTTATTCTTTTTATTCTGTTTCCTATTTCACGATACTCCTTTTCTTCCATTACATCCATCCATATTGCTAAATGGTCTTAGAAACCTATCAAAACTGAATGACCATCTCTTCCAAGCCTTCTGGTAATACAAAGTAATCATTTTCAGATACAAGTGACCCCTTCTGTAACTGACTTTTGTTCCACACAACTAAATTATCACATTTTATCTCTTCATGTATTTTCATATCATGCCATTTCTTTTTACATCTTTCTCTTACACCACAGTTAAAGTTCTCTGTAATTATACACATTCATGGTGCTCATCACAGTCTGAGATAACTCTGTGAACATGTTCTCTCCACCTCACATGCACAAGAGATAACCTCACAATTCATATCAATGTTACAACAAGCATTTTCACTGTCTCTTTACACAACACAGCTACTCCAGAACAACTTTCAGTTCCTAAGTTCCAGATTACATTTCCACACCACAATTTTTCTGTTTGCCGTCTTTATTTACTTGACAGGAATCTTACATTCTCTAACATAATAACATCCGCACAACATTTCACAGACAATACAGTATCTCCCTTTCTTACAGTGCTAATAATACTGTGTACATTTACTGAAATTACTCTGAAATTGTTGCTTTTTATTTTTTTAAGTTTATAGGGAATAGTTTTAAAATGTCATTTTCTTATTTTTATTCTTTTCCCTTTTGAATATTTTTTCCTTAGGTTTATGTATGAATAATCCTTAATCCACAGAATCGGATTCTGCACTGGCTAAAACATCAAAAAATTGTAGTGTCAAATGCTTCTCCTGACCCCTCTTACTGCATGGAAATTCTGTCCTCCTTCTATCTCTCCATATTTTTTCTTCTACTGCTTATTCTTTACCTAGTTCACCCTCTCCTTCAGCCTCTTGTGCTTCCCCATGCATCTTCCCTTTCCACTCATTTTTCATTATTTGCTCTTGACAGTTCATCCAAAAGTACCCATTTTTTTGCACAGCTTTGCATTCAGCTGCACACTTTCTTACTGTATGTTTTTTCTCCCAAAACTGGATACATTTCTATTTTTGCCCCAATCATTAATTGAATGAGAAAGATGCACACAGATGAAGCATGCTTTAGGCTTGGCAGCATAAATTAATGTCCCTCTAGGTTCAATCATAAAAATAACATTTGGTCAGTGTTTTATTACATTTTTTCATATCTCAGAGCAGCTTCCAACTTCCACCCTCCAGTCCATAAGTTCATAAGTTTCATATAAACCATGCATGCATTTCTTAACATGTCCATCCAGTTCATCAGTTCTAAACTGCAAAGTAACACTTTTTTTAATACTAAAGTTACTACCAGTAAACAAATAATTGTTCCATTGATGTGTCCATTTTGTTTCACACAGTTCCTAAACTTTCATTATCAGTCCCTCAGATTTAAATGTTAAGTCTCAAAAATCTTCTGTCCCTATACATACGAGAGAATAGATTTCTTGAGCTTTAAATCCCAGAACAGTTACCAAATTGTCCCATAGATAATATCTGTCTACTACAGTCTCATTTTGTTCCTATTCTCACAATTAGCATTCTCTTCTTTTTAAAAACAGTTTGACTTACAATTTGTTCCTGCTTACCCATTTTACATGCTCTCAATCCAACATACGTTTTAACTGCTGCATTCTCAGTTGAAAAAAAAATCTCCTTAGTTTGTTGCTACTTTCCTCTTTTACTTTATGTCACAGCTGCATTAATTTTAACTGCTGCATTCTCTGCTGCCACATCACTTGGTCCCTTCACCATGTTATAAGCCTCAACAATTCCAAAAAAATTGTAATAAATTCTCACCACATGAAACAGCAGAACTGTCACATTGATTATCCTGCTCGATTATTTTCAACAGAACATCATTAGCAAGCCCACTTTATGCTGGTTCTATTATCTGTTATCTGCTCCACTCCACTGGACTTAATACTGTATTTTCCATTGAGACAGCCAAACACTGCTCATTTGTATGATCTACTACACAGAAATCTTTATCTGGATTCTGATTCCCAATATTATACATATTGTCCCATTTTTTTATTTTCATCTCCAAACTGTTCATTATTTTCTGTCCCATTCCATGCTATGGCTTCTCTTAGACCTTTTTCTTGCTGCTCTATCAGCCATCAAGTCCTATCTAGCAACTGCAAAGAGAAAAGAGCAAGGGAAGTTTCCTGGTGACCTGGCCAAATTACCTGGAAGTAGAAAGACCACCTCACAACTCCCCTGAGAAGAAGCCACCAACCTAGTGGGACTAACCTGGTCACCAAAGGATAAATAAAAATAAATAAACATTGTTTAGCATTTCAAGAAACTAGTGTTGTTCAAGGAAGACAGGTAAGGAATGAATAACCTAGATAAAAAGGAAGGTGGAAAGGGAATGAAAATGTTGTAAGACCACAGGTTGTTTTTAGATGGTAAGTAAATCAAATGGCGTTAAAAGGAAAGGACAGATGGAAAGAAATGCTGCCACTGTCAGGGAATTTGAAGTTAATAATACAAGACTAACAAAAGTAAAATATGGTTTCCATGAGTGTGGCAGGTCCTAAAATATAATACCAGAGGAAACAATGGAATGTAAATTTTTTTTAAAGAGGATTCAATTGTGAAAATGATGACAAAAAGAAGGATGCAGGTGATCAAGCGAAGATGCATCTGCACTTGAGGCAAACTGCAGTCCTTTTTGTAATATTTTAGGCAAAGGTTATTATGCTTCCATCAATACTGATGTATAGTTATATGGTCAAGCTATTGACATTTACTAAATACATTATGTTAATACATGTGTACAGATATACAGACAATGATTACTGCTGCTGCTATGTACAGTATGTCATGTATGCCATCAGTTTTAGTTTTTATAATTTCATCTTCACTGTATAAAGTTGAGAAAACACACATACCCTTTGTCTAACTCACTGTTTTTTTATGTGTTTGCATATTTCTGCAAAATACATAGATAACATGACACAGGCACAATATTAACAGTTGTAAAAGTACTAAAAGCAAAGTTTGAATTATGAAAATGTGTCAGTCATTTAAAGGCAAGATAATATGAATAACATTAACATATTGATCCCCCGGTGAAATGCATTCAAATCATATATCTAATTTCATCAGGTGAAATCCCACATTTTGATACACAAACTGTTTTCTTTGCTCCAGAAAATCAGAAGAACCAAGCATCTAAAATTTGGTATATTATGACTAAGGCATACAATACTGTATCATATGTACAATAATGTAGAGGATTACAATCCATCACACATTTCTAAGGCACAATATTTAAACTTAAAAAGACAGACTGTACTTGTTTCCTCTACTGGCCATTTATTCAGTCTCTATAGATATAACGTATATAGTATTTAAATATTTTGGTTGGTGTTTTCCATTTAACTTTTTGTATAAGATAGTTATATTAATTTTTTTCCTATTGGAATGGCAAAAAAAAAATCTAACAACACACTCTAAATATGGGGTTCAAAAGTTTATTCTGTTTTTTCCAAATGTTTAATTATCATTAAGCTTTTTGAAAACATAATGATGTTTTAGTTTACAATTGATTTTTTACTTGTCTTATGCAAACATGTAAAGCTTTCATTACTTTTTGCTTTTGAATCCAAGAAATCTGCATAATTATATCCTCAAAACAGTGACAAAAGCAGATGCATTACGGTTGTTTAATTATTTGTTACTGCAAGATTTGACACAGAGAAAGTCTGTAGTGAAGCATTCCATCTGTGTGCTTTTTTTTTTTCTTTTTCTTTTTCTGATTTAAAACGAAACATGAGAAGTAGCAGTTTATCTCACAAACCTAACTGAGAAGTAAGGCTTCAGAGGTCTGGTATCATGGATTTTGGCACTGTAAATCCCTACTTTCTTCTACTTACAAAGAGCAATGTCTGTTGAAAGTCAAGATAACCTGAACAAAAATATCATATATTCACTGCTAAAGTAAAATGGTACAATGCAGAGCTGTTTTCTTAAATAAAGAAAATATAGTCTTGCTCCATACATTTGCAGACTGCAAAAACACGATGGGAATAACGTAAACTATATTTAAATAAATATTTAGAACAATACAGGGCTAGAAACACAGCAACTGAAGGTTAGGCATTAAAATGCAGAGAAATGAAATAGAATGTATATCAGAAATTCAGAAAAAGAAGTAAATATAAAGAAAAAAAAAACAGTTAATGCTAATATTTCTTTGATTCAGTACACTATTATTTAGTACTACTGCTAAGAATAATCTTGTGTGAATATAAAATATAATTTATAGGAATCAAAATATGCCTTCTGTGTGGCACAAACTCCTTGCTCTCAACCAGTGTTACATATTATGAGCATCACAGCTTCCAATAGTAAGTAAATCCTCATTTTTTTACAGGTCTGCCACAACTACATAATATGCATGTAGATAAAACTACAAATATGTTACAGATGGTAGTGTGCAATAATGTAGTACATCTGCTATTCGTGGAAGGATATCTAGGGTATATAATGGCCTGGTGTACATTGTGCTAAGACTTCTTGTACAGTGTCATTTTGTATATTATCATTACTGAGAAAACTCAGCAAATCCTAACCCTGACTCTTGAGCTTAACTTGCAATTAATAAAATCCCATCTGGGTGGTAGTAGGTCTTAACCGGGGTGCTGTTCCACACTCTTACAGCGGCTATTGTACCATAACTAGCTTGACACCAACTGGAATATTCTGTCTTTAATGATCCCTGCTGCAGATTGGATTATCCAGCTTCCGAAATTACTCACTCCCCCACCTGTTATGGATTAGTGTACTATGCCAACTTCCTTAGCATTTGCACTGTCAAAGACAGATTACCTATGTGCACCCCCCCTTCCAAGTCTGAAAACATAAATGTCTGTATCCACAATCTTCCACCTACACATCCATTGACTGCAAACCCAGATATTTCCAGATCTTACTTGAACACCACAGCCTATAGTCACTTCCACATATGCTTCTAATAATCATGATACTATCATAATTGGCTGTATACCACACACCACACCTCACTAAAGCCATTACCATACACATAATCCACCATATGCTGAGGTATTAAAGATGAACTGTGTAAGCCTCAGTGATCTCCAAAATCCAAGACAGGCATAAAGCACACTCAGCAAGTTAAGACTAACTCCTCACATAGCAGAAGGAGTTCCAAAGTCAAGGATGCTGAGAATGTAAGGCAGACATCTACCCAACCAAGCATTCCAGTTACAGGTGATTCCATTGTAAGACATACAGATGAGCCTCTTATTAGGTTGAGCAAATAAAGAATAACAGTTAGTTGCTTGTATAGTTTCTGGATTTATCAGATCACACATGCATTCAAGTCCTTGTATAATGAATACCCTATGACTTTGTCATAGTACATGTGCATGGTAACGACTTGAGTTGTACCTCAATGAACTATATGAAGAGAGACATGATGGAGTTCTCAGCATTAAGCTTCATTCTACCTTCTCCAAGTATGATGCCACAATATGAGCAAAAAATAATTGACTTCATTAATTGGTTTAGTTTTTGGTGTCATTTGAAGGGGTCCAATATTTGTAAGCCTGAGAGGATATAATCAACAGACCATGCTGCTTAGACAGGGATGGCCTGCATCTATCCTCTCTAAGGTTTCAGTTATTCGTAAAGACACTGTCCACCTCCATAGTTTCTTTTTTAGGCAATGTCAACCTGATAAACCTACCAACATAATGAAGCAAACAAAGGAAAATATAAAGATATCACTGAATAATGATAAAAGCCTAATAAAAAAATCTCCACTCCCTTTTAGCCTTTCTCACTGTGTAGGTTTTAGATGTCTGTGTAGTAACTGAGACATAGTTTAAAATGGTGAAGATCATTCCAGCTATGGAAGACTATAATTGTCTCCACATACTTAGACCCTCTACTGCACAAAAGGGGAAACATGTAAAGTGTCATCTTCAGCCGCAAAAGACTCACATCAAAGCTGGTAAAGCAACATGATGCACTAGAGCTTCTTCGTGTCCAAATAACCATCAAAAAAGTCCCATATCATATATTAGCTATCTATAGAATTCCCTCTATGACCCAAGAAAGCCACAACGCCTATGTGCAGGAAATTGAATCACTCAGTATTAAACCCAATTCCATTTTCCTAGGTGATCAAAACTATCCAACTATACACTGGGAAACTTGCACCACCACAAGTGCACAAGCTCATGGGTTTCTGGCCTTTGTCAAATGAACTTGAATAATTGGTCACAGTGCTCACCAGGGAGAACAACATCTTGGATCCTGTTCTTACTAATATGGGGCATCTTGTTCCCTCCCTTGTGTATCTTTGTCACTTGTTAGGTCTAATGATAAAGCTGTCTCCTTAAAAATAAAAGAGGAACCAGAAACCAATTTCACCTAAGGTACCTTCAGAAACATCTATAAGACAAACTGCCTACTCCTATGTGATACTTTGGAAACTTTGAACCTCCTCCTAACTTAGTTAACTCCACTGAATATGCAGAAACATACACCATCACACTTTACCAACATGTAAATAGCTGCATGGATACAGCAGTACCCTGTAAGAACAAGCACATGGTAAATCCACAAAGCAGACCCCCATGGTGAAACCATAATATGGTAGCAGTCAAATACATTTCCAGAATTTTTACTTGTAAATTGTTTGGAATTCATAATTCTGTTACAATGGCAACAGTGACCACAGGGAGAGCACCCAACAAGAGTATCCCCCATTAAAGTTGTTTGTGTGCTAGAAGGTGTAGAGCTTCTGGGCCCTCGTTTATAGAGACTTAGATGTGAACCCAAATTTCTGCCCCTTCGAAATGAAAAACATTTCTCCTGGAGAAATTGTGATAAGTTATTAGCGGCCAGTAAAAATTCTGGAAATGTATTTGATGTCACATTTTTTTGGTTGCTTCCATTTAATATTATACTGCTGACTGCAGGAGATTTTGTTTGGACTATTATTGAGGCTTATACTGCACTTGTGGGATCGGACTGAACTCTTAGATGTCATTTTTGGTCTATGGGGATGCCGAGATATACACTACTGGCTCAAGGAGAACATTTGGTTGTTGGACTTTGGTTTTTGGATTAATTCACATCTTTTTCTGTATTTCTGGGACTATCTGCTGGTGCTTCATTTTTGGGACTGTTTGTCAATGGTATAGTAGAGGGATTATTGTTCAGTACGACGAAGGTCCTCTACGTTGCTGGGGTTTGGTCAATTTCCCCATACAATATATTTGACTCTTGTTTGGTTTATAATTCTGTTTTTTACATTCATATGTATGACTTGGTAACTAAAGGGACCTGTGGGGGAATTTGCCTATATATTATGTGTTTCTTTAACTGATGGGTGGACTGGGGTTGTGTTGCACAACCGCCATTTTACAGCGTATGCCAGAACAAATACTACGGATCTAAGTAGAACATTTAGTTGTTGTATTTTGTTTTTTTTGGATTCGTTTACATCTTTGCTGCAATTGTGGGTCTATGAATTTGCTTGCAGTTCGTTTTGGGACTTTCTGTCAACATTTTGGCTGAGGGTTTATCGTTTAGTACAACAAAGGATTTCTAGGCTATTGGAACTTGGCTGATATACTTACTGGATGCAATTGACTTTATGGACTTGTAATTTTGTCTTTTACATATTTATTCATTACTTGGTCACCACAGAGATTTATGGGGTAATTTTGCTTATATGTTACGTGGTTTTCTAACTGATGGGCAGATTGGGTCTATTTTTGCATAACTGTTATCTTGTATGTTCCTTTTTCTTTTATATCAAGACACATAACATGTTTATTAAGGTTACAATCTAATCTACACTATATGGATATAAGGTAACCTATTTACATACTCTTGTTATATATATCAATAATGTTTTGTGAATGGGTGTGTCTTGACAAAAAATTTTTTGTCAAATGAACGTTTGTAACTACCTACCGTACATAAAGTATTGAATGACAGACTTGCCTACATTATGATTGAGGAAGGGGCGCTTGTTTGATTGTATAACGTTATAATATGATCTTTGGAAACATACATTTCTTTATCTTGATATAGGCTTAAGAACATACAGGAATAACCAGATATACATATTTTTTTTGACCTAACAATTAGCTCTAATAACTCTAGATGAAAACAGGATTTTGGGAATCCTATGCTAAAAGTATCAGTGCATTTTAGTCCTGATGTTACGGTTTATTGATTTAGTCATTGGGTACACTCTTTGGATGATTAGATTTAGGTGGCGGATACAAAACATACTGGCTGGTTGTTTAATGCTCCTATGTTTGACTTTATACCAATGGACTAAGTTGTTTTGAAACAAAGTGTTATATGGTGGTTGATTATGCCGCATTTTGAGATGGATGTAGCATTGCCTAAATGATATTATTACCTAGCAGTAATCATGGTATCCACTCTTATTAACATATGGATGGTGTTTTTTGGTATATTTAGTAATATACATTTATTGTGGACATTGCACTGCCTAGGTTAATGGAACAACAGTATTGGGGACTTATTGGCAAGGGCTATTACGGTTCATCTCTTTTCAAAATATATCATTATATAGGAGTGGATATCAATATAGCGGCTTTTACGACTATCGTTCCTAAACTGATGCCATTCACTTCTAATGGATGTTATATGAACATAGCATTGCCAAACTAATGCTCATTGTTTGGAATCTTGTGGCAAGGGCTGTTATGGTCCATATTTGATTAAAGGAACAAGGGGTTATGTTTGAAAGGAATGTTATAAAGAGTTTTTGAACTATTATATTTTTTGAAATAGTGTTTTGGTATATAGGTCAATAAATATAAAGTTTTTTTGCCAAATAATAGTTCAATTGTTTTTTCTCCACCAACCAAACACTTACTATATTGGTTGTATATTTAGTGTGTGTTTTTTTTTGTTTAAACAAAATTTATATAGATATGTGTGTGTATATATATATATATATATATATATATATATATATATATATATACATATATATATATATATATATATATATATATATATATATATATATATATATATATACTCATATCCGATTGTGTATCTATCAGGCCTATCTGCTGATAGGGAGTATTTGGGGGTGTTTGGTGTAGGCAACAATAACCAAGGGGATATTAGGACTACTATTGTGGGACCATAGAATGTCTGTGGAGCACTATTTCAGAAATTAAATAAAAGTATGAGATCCCCGAGATCCAATGTCTGGCACTCTAGGCTTTTTAAAGCCTATTTGGCCAAAGGCATCTCACCAAGAGGGCTGAGAGTAATGACACAACCACTTGTTGATGAGATAGATCTGGAATTGGCGAAGCAGTGGGCTACTATACGGCAACAAACATCTATGGCTTTTGTGGAAACACTGGCCAAATATCATGATAGAACTATAGACAGGGACATTGAGGATATGACTAAATTATGTGAGGAAACAAAAATCTTTGAGGGACAACATTTTCATGTCACATGTCTTAGTAAACTAAGCAAAGACCTCCTCACTTTGGAACAACAGTTACGTGAGAGGAAAGTCCGCATATTTCAGCGGGATAAAACTGATTATGAACTGGGAAACCCATTCAGTTATAATAAACATGTTAGATTTGAAGAGGGTAATACTAGGGTAACCAAAAGGAAACGTCCCAGATCTATTTTTAAAAAATGCCTGGCTGGTATTGAGATATCAACAGATGACACTTCATCAGCCCCGGACTTGGACATACAGCACGTCTCAGATTCACCTACCCCAAAAAGAAGCAACATCACAGCCTCTTTAGGCCCCACTACAAAAGATCAGGGAGAAAACACTCCATAAATAGACAGCATGGAGGGGTTGTTGAAACTGTTAATTCAGAAATTAATACATGTAATAATAATGTTTTAAACATTTCTAATGTTATCTTGTCACAAACACAAGTGCGTTTACTCAATAAAGGTCTTAACTTCATTCTGGGTTTTTTCATTTCTGAGGATCATTTAGCTAAGGATGTGCTAGCATTTTGTAAACTTTTGAATTTAAAGCTACATTTTCAAGGATCTACTGATTGTGACTCTGACAGAGTCTTCACCTACCACAAGTCCAAATTTGTACCACCCATGCACCATAATGTTCAACTATTTCAGACAAGTGTACTGAAGGATCTGCATTTCTACTCTAGAGAGTTGAGTTATAAGGCAAACAATCTCTCAAGGACTGAACTTGAAGACCTACATGATCTAGAGAATAACAATGATCTGGTCATCCTCTCTGCTGATAAAGGTGGGGCTGTTATGGTCATGAACTGGGCTCAGTATGAAACTGAAGCACATAAACAACTTTGTGATGGGCGCTATTATGTTAACATAACTTTGGATCCAACATTTAGATTCAAAAAACAAATTAATGATTTTTATTATCTGCCAGGCAGGTGGGCATTATTTCTGACACATCTATGCATCATCTCAATGTGTCAGATCCTATGAATCAATATATATATTTTTTACCTAAGATTCATAAGGATCCTTGTAATCTGCCAGGCAGACCTATTGTATCAGGCAGAGGTTCCATCACTGAGCCCCTTTCAAAATTTCTTACCAAATGTTTGCAGCCATTATTGAAATGGGTCCATTCAAGAATCAAGGACACTACTGAGATTTTGCACATCATTTCTGAAACACAACTGGAACAGGGACGGTTATTATGTACACTTGATGTTAATGCACTTTACACCAATATACCACATGAGGCCAGTCTGGAAGCCATAGAATACTGGCTATACAAATTGAATTTATATCAACCTGGTTTCAACACTGAACATGTCCTTACTAAAAATGTATTTTTCTACCAGGAACAATGCTATTGGCAAATAAAAGGAACAGAAATGGGTTCTTCTTTTGCCCCCATCTATGCACACCTTTTCATGGCTTATGTTGAAGAACATTTGATTTATGATAATGCACATAACCTTTACCTGGAGGAAATGGACATCTAAAAAAGGTTTTTGGATGATTGCTGGATGGTATGGAGATCGGATGTTGATTATGCTTTGGAATTTGTGGGCTATCTTAATGAAAATAGATGGGATCTACAATTCACAGTGAATTATAATTTAGAACAAATAACATATCTTGATGTCCTAATCACCAGAAATACTGATCATACTTTACTAACTGAGGTATGTCGCAAATACCCACAGTACATTTCCCTTCTCCATGCATCCAGCTTTCATCCACCTCATATAGCCAGAAACATTCCAAAGTCACAGTTCATAAGAATAAGACACATCTGCTCACAGCAATACACATATGAACACTTTAAGAAAGATCTAACTAATAGATTTCATGGCAGAGGTTACAAAATGGGACATGTTTTGAGTGCCAGCAATTGGGCCATGACAATAAATATAGGCGATCTTTTGAAATATAAGGAGAAACAAGAAATCAACAACCCTGATATCTGGTTAGTCACCACATATGGAGGAAATACTGATATACTCATGAATAGTGCACAAAGGCATTGGAGCATTATGTTGGCCGATAATAACATCACAATTTCTCCAAGAGAAATGTAGTTTTTCATTTCATAGGGGCAGAAATTTGGGTTCACATCTAAGTAACTAAAAATGAAGGCCCAGAAGCTCTATACCTTCTAGCACACAAACAACTTTAATGGGGATACTCTTGTTGGGTGCTCTCCCTGTGGTCACTGTAGCCATTGTAACAGAATTATGAAGACCAAACAATTTACAAGTAAAAATTCTGGAAATGTATTTGATGTCACATTTTTTGCCAACTGCAGTAGTGATTGGGTGATCTATTTGGCTACATGCAGTTGCTCAGCATTCTATGTGGGTCAGACCTCAAGACCATTGAGAATAAGAATATCTGAACATATCAGTGATATGAGGATTAGGAAGCCCAGTAGTGCTTTATATAAACACTCCTTAATACACCCTACAGCTGCTTTCAGAATTATGGTAATAGATAAAATTGGGGGCAACAGAATAAATAAAGCTGGTTGGCATACTATTCTTGATGCGAAAGAAAAGAAGCGGATAATTAAATTGGATGGACTTTTCCCACCAGGTCTTAATGAACACTTGTAATTTGACCAATCAATTTGTTTTTTGTGGCTGATGTCATGCATAAAAAAAATTGTTGTCTTTGTCTCTTCACACTGAGGAAGGCTATGCAACACATTTAGCCAAAACCGTTTTTTTTTTCTTTTGCTGACAGGCAATAAAATATTCATATTGGTTTCAGCATCACAGTTTGCTGGCTTATTTTGCTGTTTTCTAAGAAACCATAATATGAACAAGCTTTGCAATAAAAAGTAGAGAATTTTGATGAAAAGTAAGAAGAATTACCAAAATTATAGATATATTGGCATTAAAATAAATAAACAACTCAGGAACTTGAAAAATCTACCAAAGCCAAGTTTGAGGTAAAAATAGCTCTGCAAACCAAATACCTTTTTTAGTTTTGCTGGTAAGCCAAGAAGCACATTACAGTAATGCACTGAAGTGATTGTGAATGTTATTACCTTCACTAAGGCTGAAGACATAGGAACCTACTGGCTGATAAATTCATCCCAAATTTTACCCCTTTCTCCCCTCCGTCTGGTCTGCAATATATACCTGAAACCAGTTTGTCTCCAGCTATTACACATGACCTAGTCCTAAAAGTACTATCAAAAGCCATAAATACTGCACTGCTGGGTACAGACAAAATCTCTGGATGCATCTTAAATAGCATGAAACATGATTTCGACACCCAGCAAACAACAATGTTCAAATTCATCCTCAATAGAGATTTTGTACCAAGCAAATGGAGAACAGCTACAGTCATTCCCTTACAAAAGGGAAGACCTTCCACTGACCTAAGCAATTACAGACCCATAAGTCTGACAGTATCATATGCAAAGATATGGAAAGACTTATTTTGTAACTAATTAATAAGGAAACAGAGAACCTCCAGACACTGGACCCATCTCAGTTTGGATTTGTCAAATGCAGATCATACTTACTTAACCTGGTGGACTTTTTTGAAAAGTTCACTAGAGCAATGGATGAATGTAAATTGGTACACACTGCATATCTTAATCTGGCAAAGCTTTAAACACAATCTCCCACTCAGGCATCATATAAATGCTAAATAAACTGTGAAAAATAAATAAATACATCACCCACTGGATTGTCAACTGTCTCACAGAAAGGAGGCAGGAGATCAAAATAGGGTATACTACCTCTATTAAAAAGACCAGTCAATAGGGGAGTCCCTCAGGACTCTCTGCTAGGACCACTCCTATTTGGCATCTTCTGCTCTGACTTAAATCAAAGGCACTGTCCAATTAAGTTGGCAGATGACTGCAAACTATGAGCAGTCATTGAATTCCCAAATGACGTAGCTATCTACCTTACAAAAAGGATACAATGAGTAAACAGTATGTCCTACATGGACTGACTCAATGTCCTGTCACTATACTCTGTATTCTACAGACAGCTAAAGGGTGACCTGTATCTGGCATACAAGGAATCCTCTGACTCAGTAATGATGAACCTACTGCACATCATTAAGACAAATGCCATCAGAAGTACTCAGTCTAGGAATCTAAACCTCTTCTGCACCATCAACAGAATGGTTTGGAGAGACAGGCATATCTCACAGAGGATACCACTGCTCTGGAACAGACTCATCATCTATGTAAAACAAAGCTCATCCCTGTCCATGTTCAAACACAGCTCATATTTAAGGAAGGTGTAGTGGTTAGCATTGTCACCTCACAGCAAGAGGTTTTCTGGTTCATTTCCTGGCTGTGGTGCCTTCTGGGCAGAGTCAGCATGTCCTCCCTGTGATCGTGTTGGTTTCCTCCAGGTTTCTTCCAAATTCCAAAGATGGTGGACACTCTAAATTGGCTGTAGGTGTGAGTGTGTGTGCGAATGACTGGTACAGATCAATTACTGTGGCAGGGCTAGCCACCCAGTGGTGTAAACCTTGGCTCAAGATGATTATCACTGGTGAAGTGACACCCCGATCCCATGCCCAAAATGGGAAAAAGGGGTTGTGGATGGATAGATGGATGGATGGATAGATGGATGGCATAGAAAAATTATCCCAGGACTGCCCCCTGTACTACTAATGGTCAGAAGCAACTCCTAAATGGTTAATTCCATGCATGGGTCCCCTCAAATTATCTATGATATGATCCCAATTATTCTCATTTGGGATAATTTCTAATTATCGACATTTGGATACATAAGGCAAAACTAACACCAAATGTGATAGGATAATTCAAGCAGAAAAAGAAAAATTTACTGTGCTTAAATGGCCTACAAGGGCATCAGGCCTAGTACTTACCTATGAAACTGTGATTCTATAAAAGTCCAGTTTTGTCCTGAGAAAGAGAAAAGACTCTTGACAGCCTGGAAAAAATATGTAAATATAAGGCAGTCATCTATGCTAATAAAAATGTGCATGTCCTGTCATCTGCAAAAGGATACTATTGGAGTCAGACACATTGTAAACTCTTTTGGAGCTTTTGCAACTCAGAGGGTAAAGCAGAAAACTAAACAAAATGTGAATAAGACACAGAAAGTCTTAAAAAATGCCTGAAAGTTTTGTGAACTGGAATGTGATGGTAGGAATCTTTTAATTATAGTGCAAACAGAAAACGCATAGGAGAAATGGGAGTGCCCAGAAACTGTAGAGACAGCATTTTGAACTTTGGTATCTTGGTGTGCAGGTTTAGAAAGTAGTTGTCTAACACAGGTCTCCAATTCTCTTCCATCTTGTGCACCAGAAATATCCTTAAATGAATTCTTCCTCCTATTTGTTTCAGTAGGATAAGTTTTATTTCTCCCAAGAAAGTATTTAATCTAGAATAGGAGAAAGCAGGTAAGTTTTATTGATTGAACTGGAAGAAATTCCTTGGAATAGGGAAAGTGGTCCAACTGCCACCTATAGCGTTCCTGAATTATACCTAGTAACCAAGACTCTGAAATAGCCTGGTGACAAAAAGATAGGCTTTGGGGAAGTAAAAAATGGACTGCCAGGTTGTGGAAAGGGAGGATATTAATGGGGGCATAGTCATTCTTATTTTGTTTGGCATGCCCTTGGGCTTGGGAAGCTCCTTCTTGCTTTTTAGAACAGTCCTACCACTGCTTTTAAAACATTCATTTACCTGCCTTTTGTTGGGATTGAATTATTTTTTTGTAAAGGAAACCTGGACTATAAGGGATATTAATTTTATGTCTGGGGATAGGGGACTAAAAAATCTTTAATATTAACATTCATCAAATTTCTTGAGAAGATCCAAAGAAAAAAAGTCTTTATCAAGAGGTGCATTCAAAAGTCCTGCTTCAATATCCAATAGAAGGATCTGCCCCTGAATTCTTCAGAGGATATTGTGGGACCGAGAAACCTTGTAAGATCTGTAATATTTCCTATGGAATGAAGACTGTCTATCTGGAGAACTGCTTAATAACTTGAAGGCATCTTCCATTTTTGTAAAATTGGGAACATTGCCACTGTTTGCAAATAATTTTCCTGAAATAATTTGTAATATTTCAGCAGGGTCTCAGCAATTTACTTTTATTTCCACTTACATAACTCCTTCATTCTGCCAGTAGTTTCTGGGAAGGATAGATCTTCCAATAGGGAATTAGAAGATAAAATTTTCTTCTGATCCAGATTCTCAGCTTTCTGGGGTAGAAACATGTGAAACATAATTTAAGCTCACCTGCACAGCAGAGTCTGAATCAAAGTCTCAAAGGAAGGAAGGCTTTTTTTTACTTTTTGACTGTGGAGAAGACCCCATCTGTAGGGACGGAAAGGTTTAAATAAACCTTTAGCAAAGAAATCCATTATTCTCTTGCTTCATTCGATTAAGGAGTCAAAGGAGCAGACATATGCTTGAGTTAATGCTTCCTCTTTCTATGAGTCTCTACAGAAAATTGAGCACTCTGACATACACCCTGGGATTCAGCAAGCAGCCATCCAGGAATATGTTATTCCTGCATGGCAGGGACCATTCCTGTTCAGCACGGCAGCGCGCCTTGCATATGTATGAAGGCATGCTGCAGTGCTGTAAAACATACACAGTTCCACTTATGAGTGCAGGGGATGTGTCTGAGAGCAGAGCTCTCACAAAATACATGCCCCTTGCATTCCAGAATTGCCTTTTGGCAATTTAAAATGAGCAAGAATGCTCATAACACCTCCAACTCTTCAGGATAACAAATCTAGTCAAACCCATAAGAGGCAGTCGTCCCTACCAAGACAAATGCTGTTAGAATAACACATGTAGAATAAGCACATAGCACACACCTCCCAACCCATCAGAGTAAGGAATGTGGATAAAGCCAAGAATAACAGGTTCAGCATTAGCATGGATATTCTGAAGGGTACAAATAAAATAACAAAACAAATATTTTTTTTAAACATGCAATAAAGTTTAAGCGTAGCTGCACGGGTGTGCTCGTTGCTTAGCTATGCTTAGTCCAGCTTAAACAGCACAAGAAATTAAATAGCAAGAGACATCCAGCATAAGCAGTATTGCAATAGTGTAGTGGTTAGAGCATATGCTCTGCAAACAGCCATTCCCAGTTTGATCCCTACTCCAACCATTTTACATGTGAAAGCAGTACATAAACATTTTTTTTATAATCAGCTACTAAATAACATATATTTGTTAACCAGAGTACTGTAGTAGGTCCGGATGTAAGGTGTCAGTTTAAAAAAGTTGTGAAACTCCCATATAAACACAAGTGCCCCGTACAGTATAGTCACACATGAATAAATGTAATGAAAGCACATTGGAGGATGTCGGGGACAGTAAACAAATTTATAATATGTAATGAGTGATGAAGCAATCCCATAAGCAGTGTATAAAATAAAAAAATAAGCAATGCTAAGCATTGCACAGCCATGCTTACCAGATGTAAGCATTGTGTAAATATGACTGCTAAGCAATGAGTAGCCCAACTAAGTGGATTTGCCCATGGGAAGCAGTGCTGAACCTGCCCCTTTAAGCATTGCCAACCTTAGCTAAGCAGGTTTGCCTGTCCAATCACAGCAAAGTGCAGGAAATCAGCTGTATTTAAATCCCACAGGCAGGAATACAGCTCATAACTGGTTGCAGCTTCCCACTGTAGGCAGTATGGCAGGAGTTGGTGAGGGCATGCTCTTCCATGCACAGCGTTGTGGCATACAGGAGTCCAAGGTCATGGTAGGACTCCTGGTATAAAACCATGATGAGAGACTGCTGCAGGGCCAGTATCAAGGCTCTCAACATAAAGCAGAAGCCTGGGACTATCTCGCCCATGATCTCACCAGTGCCACTGGTATCCCTTGGACTGATGAGCAGGTCTGGCACCACTATGCCGACTTGAAGCAGAGAAAGAGGGAGCTCTTGGATGAGTGGGTCTAAGAAGCAAGGCAGAGGGGTGATGTCCCAGCAGTGTGTAAGTACTCATATCAATAACTGTTTACTAATGTCCAGCCTGTGTATATGATGGATAGGTATGCCTAAATATTTCTCTATTTCCCTTACAGCTGCAGCTGAGTGGGCTGGGAATCAGGAAGCCCATGCTAGTAGGTTGCAAAGGCTGTGTCACGATGCTGGTGAGTAACAATCCTGCTTGTAGTAGTCATACCAAATAATTATAAAGTAGAAGAAAGTCACCTGGCAGTATATAAACTGTGTATGGGTTGTACCGAATAAACCAGACAATATGACAGTTTGTTTGTCTTTTTGGCTTTTCCCGGTTAGGGGTCACCACAGCAGAACTCCGGTCTGCCAATGATTAGCAGTCGATGTTTATGGTGCCGAGTTGCCAGCCCGACGCCCAACCTTCAGTGAAGGCACGCCCATTCACGCATGTCTTTCAGAGGCCACTCGACTATGGGGAAGACATGCAGACTCCACACAGAAGGCACTCCAGCCGAGAATCAAACAAGAGAACTGCTTGCTGTGAGGCAGCAAAGCTGCCACTGTACTACCGTGGCTTACAAACCAGACAATATGACAGTAATAGTCCCATATAGGTCATATTTAAATAAAACTGTAACTGCCTGGCAATAAGGTTCTAAATCCTGGACTGGTTGTGTTTACTCTGGTATTGTATGGAATTTATTGTTGCAGCCTCTGAATAGTAATGTTGTCTTAACCACTGTTACCCACACTGTGCTACATAAAAAAATGCCTAGGAATGTCTGTATAAGACTGTTATAAGTACAAGATCAGATTGCACAACCAAGAGAGACTTAGGCAGAAAACACTGAAAAGATAGACAGCAATATCCAAATAGTGCACTCTGATGAAGCTTAATTAAATTATTGTATTTTTAGCAGAAACAGCCATGGTTCAAATCCTGGGAGTGGTAGTAAGCTGTATGTATAATCATACCTCTCAAATGTACAGATTTTTGAAGAATGTCCAGATAATTGGCTCATATTTTCTGCCTGTTCCTCAGTGGGATGATTTCAGAATTCTAGTCACTAAATAATGACATATATTTAATTTTCAGATCACAAAACCTTCAGAAAATATTTATTAAAATAAATCCTGTCACTCTAGCAGCTCTCCAACTTTATGAGAGAAATATTCAAAATATGTCCCTATTTGTACCTCCACGTTGTCAAGCTTTGTCCAGAGTGTGTGCATTAAGAGATTGAGAGGTACGTGCATAATATTAACTAGGAATCTGGGAATATGTGTAGAAAACATTCAGGTAGTGTTAATAAACACCCTCCCACAAGTCTGTCAGATAAGAAAACAACTGTAACTGCCTGGCAATAACGATTTAAATCCTGGAGTGGTAGTATTTACTCTGGTATTGTATGGCCTGACATTTAGCATTCACTAACGTCTGATATCAGAATAGTACTGTTCTGTCAACCACTGTTTCTCACATTGTGCTACATAAAAATATGTCTAGGAATGTCTGTATAAGACTGTTGTAATTGCAAGATCAGATTCTACAAACAAGAGAGACTTAGACAGAAAACACAGAAGATGTAGACTACACTATCCAAATACCACACTCTGATAAAATTTAAATTGTTGTATTTTTAGCAAACACAGCCATGGTTCGAATCCTGGGAGGAGTAGTAAGCTGTATGCATAATCATACCTCTCAACTGCACAGATTTTTGCAGAAGGTCCAGATAATTGACTCATATTTTCTGCCTGTTCTTCTGTCCCCCTAGCAAATCAGTGGGATGATCTCAGAATTGTAGTCGCTAAATAATGATATACATTTGATTTTCAGACATCAAAACTTTCAGGAAATGTATATTAAAACAAATCCTGTAACTCTAGCAACTCTGCAAGTTTATGAGAGCAATATTCAAAATATGGCCCTATTTGTATTCCCACGTTGCCAAGCTTTGTCCAGAGTGTGTGCATTAAGAGACTGAGAGGTATGTTCATAATATTAACTCGGAATCTGGGAATATGTGTAGAAACAGTCAGGTAGTGTTAACAAACATTTCCTCCACAGGTCTACCAGGTAAGAGATGTAGAATTTAGCTAAAAGACAGTTGAAGTATATACTGTGTACAGACATACCACTGCCCAAACCAAGGCCATGGGGTATTGTAATAATACCTGTACAGTAATGATTAGAGCAATGATCATTAAAGTTGTGAGTATTGCAAGGATATATAAGTTGTTAATTGACATATCTCTCTCTCCCCTCCCCACCATATCTGCAACAATAATCTAAACACACAAATCAATGGGTATCTTTACACCAAACCTACTGTTAGGACATATATCCTATTGTTCAACAAATATTGAAATGTGTTTTTATTAATGTTCCATGTTGAAATACTATCATTGGTGGCCTGTTGCTATCAATGTAACCTGCACCCCGTTGTAATAGCCACTGTGGCTCCATATATGCATGTGTTTTGTTTGCTATGCAGCTGTTCCACATCTGGTGTTTTGGGTTAATGGGAATATCTATGCATGCTGTTATAACTAATCCTGAATTGTGTTGACTACTACTAACCCACATAAGTTTTAAAACTGCAACACCATAGCACATTTGGGAAGGCCAGTCCCAGCGGACCCACCTCTGCCATCTCATCTGGCCATGGCACTGGGCACCAGCACATCTGGAAAACATTCCAGGACCTCCTCATCTGCTGGTCCTGCATCACCTTTGGGTGGAACCACCTCAGGGGATGGTGCTCGTCCCCCCCGGGAGCAGGCACAAACAGGATCCTGTCACCCAAAGTCAGGTCTGGGGATTGGTGCATAGCAAGCTCCGAAGGGAGTTTGGAGATCTGCTACACCAGCTTGAGGGACATGTGGTGCATTTAGATGGTCATAGGTTCATAGGTTGGTACTAGGCTATCGGCCATAGGGCCTATACAAGCCTATCCATAACAATTCCCTGGCTATTTCTTCCCACAATATTTACTTCCCTGGACCCCTGTTTGGCAGGGAGACTGATGTGATCCCCAGGGTGAGTTTCCTATCTCCCATCCAATCATCAAGGTTCCTTTTGAAGAAGGCCAAAGAGGCGGTCTGCTTTACATGTATGGGCAGTCTATTCCAGAGTCTGGGGAGTCTCTGGGTCAGGATACATATATACACACGCACACATATATACATACACACACACACATACACACACACACACATACACACACATATATATATATATATATATATATATATATATATACACATACAAACGCATATACATATATAAATACTAATATATATATATATATATAAATACTAATATATATATATATATATATATATATATATATATATATATATATATATATATATAAAAGAGTATATATAGAGGATGCACAGCATATCAAACAGCCATTATTCCTACAGTAGCCACCTTTTCAAATGCCCAATGTCTGATTCTTTCCTACAAATGAGAATTACTGCATGAAACATATAGCCACACACAATGCAAAGGACAGGACACCACACACAGTCTTCATACATAGAAATGTTTATTTATGTGCTATTGCAGTTGTTTATGCCATTTCTTATAGCAGTTAGGTGTTTAAAATACATAACAACTGATCAATGCAACTCTCAAACAAATAATATAATACAGTATTCTGCAAAACATAACATACATTGCTGTCCAGGTTAAAGCCTTCATGTAGTACAACAGTAAAAAAAACACACTTGCCTTGAATATTAAGAATCAATCAACACTTAATTACAGATGTAGCTCAACAGCTACACTCTGGACTCAGCCCCTAGGGGCAAAAGTATTAGTTGTCACAATGTAAATGTATCTGTTGCATAACAATGCTTAACTTAAAACACCACTATCACACTGACAAACAGAACTGTGTGTTAGACGGTAAGCTCTGGCCCACCACTGTTCCCATGGTGAAACGTATAAAAATGTACAGCCATATACCTTAATGTTTTTATTACTGAATTCCCTCATAAGTTGTAACAGCCTAGGTTAAAAACATTTAATACACCTCCCTCATAAAGTCTCTTACAAGGGCATATAACAGTGTTCATACACTGACGTCCGGACTGTACAGGGTCACACATGTTTTGCCCAGCTGTAGTCCTCATATATATGGACCCTACCCCGCAATTTGTGTGGAAGTCCACAACATCACTGGAATGATAGCAGGATTGTCAGCACTAAGTAAAATTAGACCATTACCTATCAACCTCTTACTGCATGACATCTGGAGAAAGCCTGGTATATAGGTGGAGGACAGAGGCTGAAACACAGGGCCATATTTGCAATATTGCTGTTATACACTGTGAAAGTTGCTGGTGTTATAGGACTGGTTGCAACATACCCTTACTCAGCAATATGAAGTCGAAACACAAATGGATTTTGCCATATACTGATAGCAATCAATGGAGAGAATGCCACTGATATGTCAGGGACAAGACATATGTGGGGAACAGACAAAACATAACATCCAATCTTCTGGTCATTATGTGATTAGACTCACAGTTGAGAGTTATGCAGACAAACTGCATTCCATGCAGAACTAGCATGAACACACAAACCCTGTAAAACCAGCAGTATTTTATACATATAACAGCAATACTCACACACTGTCCCTAGGTCTGGAACCTTATACAAACATGTAGTTGGCCTGTGTCCACAAGTCCTGTTGTAAGAGGTATTGCTACCTGCTGTCTGTAACACCACTGCCCACAGACAGGAAAGATGTCTTTCATACAGAAAAGGTAAAGGGACAATGCCCACATTATGTTGTCATTTATAGTAGTAGGTTGCTATGTAATTGGCTATTGGAAGAACTACACAGCTGCCTGCATGCAGTTAGCAAGAGGGGAACACCAACTGGTGCAGAGGCCATCACCTGTTCATGATCATCACCTACAAAAGCCATGCTGCAACCTACTCAAACAAGCTCGATCCCTGTAGTGGAGAGAGAGAGAGAGAGAGAAATTAAAAAAAGGAAAAACAAAAATAATACTAAAAAACAAAAACAATACTAAAAAAAACAAAACAAACCAAATAAAGGAAGACATCAACTGGAACACAGAAAAAAAGCATAATAATAAAACAGGTATGTGAAACATGTCAGCATGTAACTGAATGTAGTACTTGGTCTGTAGTAATGGGATAGATGATGTCGAAAGATTTATATGTGCCATCAAAACTTACTGTAATGATGTCCTGCTGAACAACTGCTATGGACATAGCATCTGGCCCTGTGGGCAGTGGGTCATACCTGTTAACTGTGCAGATCTGCACAAAATGTCAAGATTTAAGCCATCATAGTATTTGTTCTGTTCCTCCAAACATCTATAGTAATGAAGTCATGACAGACACATATGTGTAGGACCCCACCACCTTCAGAACAGTCATGGTAATGTAAAATTTATCATGTGCAAACGTCATAGGTTTGCAATAGGCATATCTACGAACTGTCGCTATATATCCCCCCTAATGTTAGGCTTTGCCCACATGTGATGCTCTATTTTGTAGCAAGGCAGAACAGTTCAGCTGTGGAGGAAGGAGGTTCAGAGTGTGGATCCAATGTCCAAATGCACTCCATATAAACATAAATATATATATATATATATATATATATATATATATATATATATATATATATGCATATATACATATATATTTTCCCTATTGTTGAATGACTGTGCTGTATGATATGTTTGAGAAAACATCACGCATATTCACAGCTCAGATGGCTTAATGGTAAATTGCTGTGGCTATAGTATGCAGGGTCATTGGTTTGACCCTTACAAGGGCTGATTATTTTTTTGCTGGGCAGAACAAGGGCTGTTAGATACAGAGTGATTAAGGCACTTTTAAGTAGTTGTAAGTGGATGTGAAATGGACAGTTATGCATGGTGCAAAATTCATTTTGGGAACAGATTGCCTTTTTTTTAAGGTGAGACTGGGATGTTGGGGAAGGATAGCAGGTATATTTGGAGAGGTAGGTTGGGTCTGAAGACAGACAAGACAGACAAGACAGCACACAGCGGCAGTATATGACACATGTGGGGGTTAAACACCTTGGATGGGGAGGGGTGTTTGGAAATTGGAAGCCCATGAGCCCCCAAATGGAAACAGTGGGACTGAGGTCCCCACCCATCAGCAGTCACCAATGCACTTTCACTGCCCTGAAGGTGGCTGCACTGGGGGCTGAGCAGGAGGGGTAGGCTGACCCTCTAATTGTGCCACACAGCTCTCTAGCTGGCATACCAGATCTTCCAATTCTCTGTGGATGTCTCAAAGCACCAGACCCTGGACCTGACTTCAGGTGACAGGATCCTGTTTGCACCCACTCCCGGGGGGAGGACGAGCCCCATCCCCTGAGGTGGTTCCACCTGAAGGTAGTGCAGTACCAGCAGACGAGGATGTCCCAGATGTGATGGGGCCCAGTGTCATGACCAGATGAGGTGGGAGAGGTGGGTCTGCTAGGAACAGCCTTCGAAAACATTCTATAGTGTTGCAGTTTTAGAACATATGTGGATTAGTAATAGTCAGCCAAATCCAGGATTAGTTATAACAGCATGCATAGATATTCCCAGTAACCCAAAACACCATATTTGGAACAGTTGCACAGCAAACAGAACACATGCATATATGGAACCACAGTGGCCATTACAATAGCATGCAGTTTACATTGATAGCAACATGCCACCAATGATAGTGTTTCAACATGGAACATGAATAGAAACACATTTCAATATTTGTTGAACAATAGGATATATGTCCCAACACTAGGTTTGGTGTAAACAAACCCATTAATTTGTGTGTTTAGATTATTGTTGCAGATATGGTGGAGGGGAGAGAGATGTCAATTAACAAATTTTATATCCTTGCAGAATGAGGTCCTCTGACCTTTTTTTCCTGTTTATGTCTTCCCCTCACAGGTGGCGAGGTTGGTCAGGGTCCCTCCTGTAGGCAAACTGATGTTAGTGTCCATACAGACTCTGACTATGATGATAGGTATGGTGAGGCACAGGCAGGGTTGTCAGGAGCTGAAGCTGTGTCATCGGTTGACATCCCAATTTTATCCACCCCATCCCTGCACACAGTCAAAATGACTATATATACCCCATCACCAGTGGCCATAGATGAGGGGAAGTTGGTGGGTGGTGGCATGGGACAGTACAGGGTGAGGACTATGGCAAGTGTGTCTGTACACAGCAGCCATAGCCGGATGACCGCTGAAGTCACACACAGGTAGCTGTACAGGGGTGCTCTTAGGAGGGCTGCTGGCCATCATGCCCCTGGCAGAAGTGCCACAGCAGGTGTCACCAGATGCTTGTTTTGGGCCATCATGGAGGCACAAGCATGTATGGAACACTACATCAGACAGAGTATAAGGCTCCAAAGGGCTACTCATTCTGCTGTACTTGACAGAATATGTGATCTTGTGCATGCCCACCATTATTTTGCATAGGTCCTGGATAGACGGTTGAGTAAGATGGTGGGAATCCTCGACCATGTGGTGTCTGTGTTAGAGCATATGATGTGAGTAGGGAGTCAGCCACGTGGACGTAGGTCAGCAACACCAACAGGGGGAAGTCTAAGTGGACATGCAACAAGTCACAGCCGCTCCCATAGTGGCAGTACCAGCACCAGCACTGCAGGGGTTGCTATCCACACCACAATGCAGCAGGCCATGTGCACGTCATCCTGGCTAGTCTGAACAGGGAGGCAGATCCAGATGACATTTGTCATCATCAGGGGAGAGTAACATATCTGGGCTTTTACCTGGTAGTGCTTCTGGAACCCCTGGTAGGCACAGTTCCCATGTCCGTGGCTGGCCACAGTGAACTCTACTCCCTGCCATGTACAGTCTGCAGCTGTCCAACAAACCCCTGTAGAGGGCAGCCACATGGCAGAACTGTGTGCATAAATACACATACATACATCACCAACACAGCTAGGGAACCTCCATACCTACACAAACCACATCAGGACAGCCCAATTGATAAAGAACACCCTATCACACACACATGATGTCAACCAAATGGCTCAGCCTAGGTCTCTGGCAAACCCACAACACACCCTGTGCATATGATGATACCTCTGCAGCGTCCCTGTCATCCAAACCATTGATGCAGGACATGCTAATATGGTTATGATGCACAGGATGAAGGTTTAGCAATATAATGCTGTTTAACATGTTTTCATCTGGAATGTTTAATGTTTTCATGCAGGGTGTGTAGCTGTCCAGCCATAATGCATTATAGATGTTATTAACACTGACTGATTGTGGTCTCCATAATGTATTCAGTTTGTGTTGTAGCTGTCTATGTGTCAGTCTGCTGTCCTTTCCTACAAGGGGTATGGCAGCGTGGTGACACATTGACTGTTTCATATCCTGGGTACAGCTCAGCACAAGTAACAGGTCTGTGTAACAGTTACTGCATGTGCCACATGGCTGATAGATCTGAGGGGTGTTTACAGGTGAGTGCATGGTGGCTGATGTCAGCAGCTCTTCCACAGTGGACAATGGTAAGTGTACTGGGTGGCATACACCAAATGTTTGCGAATAACACACACACACACACACACACACACACACACACACACACACACACACACACACACACACACACACACACACACACACACACACACACACACACTTTGATATTGATGCAATACACAGAGAATACTGTACACATGGATGTACTTAATTTTGCAGTGAACTCATTTTGGCCTATGTATTTCCACCAAGACAAAATAGGCAAAACATCACATCAGTAAATAATCAGTCTGCCAGTTTAATGTAATTGACGATGGTACTGGCAGGATAAATGTCCTCTTCCCCAATGTAGTGCAATGCTGGAGTTGGTAAACATAGGTGTGCTGGTGTGGGTGGCACAGCCCTCCAGTTTGGAGGGTGTGGGGTGGTGTAGAACCACACATAGTTTGATTAATAACTACTTAACCTGTTAACATAAACTGTACAGTATAACAGCAGAATAAGCGAGGGGATACACACAACAATAACCCCAATGAGGATGGCTGTGCCCACAACAACCACACCCAACTATATATACCAACTCCAGTATCACTGTACAGCTGTACTGCGGGGAGAGGGCATTTTTACATCTACTACTAGTTTTGATGGAATTAATTCCCACAAGATGATTCCTTTGAAATGTTAGCTTTTTCCAGTTAGTTCTCAGACAAATGATCTCCTGTGACATGTATTTTCTGCAAACTGAAGTAGATCCCTTCACATACAATCACACTTACTTGGCAACACTGAGAGCAGAACCCCTACCTAGGTACATATTGCTACTAATGTGTTTGGCTTTAATTGCACACACCACAGAGCTTTTAGGATGAGGTGTGTCCCGAGTTTCTTAAGTGAAGAACATCACCAGGCCTTGTACAGTATGGTAAAGGGGGATGTACAGGGTGTTAATGAACAATACATAGTATGACATTTTGTCATATACACACTGACAAACACATTACAGTCATAGACACATCTGACAGACCTTGGTTTAGCAGTGCTAACTACCTTGTCAGTGAGTCCATTATGTTACAGAGAATTTGTACACAGCACATGCATCATTGGGCTGAATAGTGTAATCAGTTGCCTGTATGGTTGATGGTGACAGTGGTCCTCATACAGTGGACCTTGAGACATGTACTGGGTGTACCATGGTGTAAAGACAGTATACCCAGCACCCACACCCCACATTGGATATTGTACTCATTGAAACCCAGATAATGCTCTGACATACCCACAATCACACATTAACCAGGACTGCAATACAACCCCATGTCTATCTAATCAGTACTACTACAAGGATATGCATTTATTGCACATGCCACAGGGATAGTAGGGTGAGGGTTTGTCATGGCTCTCCTAATGTCAGCAACATCACTATCCCTTATAATGTATGGCAAGGTTTATTGTATTTGGAGAATGTGGCCTCAGAATGCTGTCTCCTACAAATATACACACTTGCACACATACGCACACTTGCCAGGACTCAGAGGGTAACCCATGCCTATCTACCCATTTGTAGAACACTGTTATCTGGTACAGCAAGCACCAGGTAGGCCATAGGGTGAAGAGAGTAACAAGGTACATTTAATGTCAATCACAGCAGCAGTCTTTTCTAAGTATGGCCATGGGGGGTGTAGTGGGTGAAAAGGCCCTCGGGGTATTATCAACTATAAGTTGACAAATACACATACACTGTTATTCTCAGAAATGCACACTGATGCATTTGTCAGTACTGGGATCCATAGGTGCAGCTGTTCCTAGGTGTGTACCAGGATATTGTCCATGGATAAATGAGAAGAGTAGGGGATGTAGGTACAGTGGTATCATGCCACCTGCCATTTGCCAGAAGGCCATCTATCAACTGATGCCACAGGAGTGATCCTCAGGGTAAGAATTAAATGCAACATCCAATCATCTGGTTTTCTCTTTCAGTGGGCCAGTGAGGTGCTCTAATTGACATGTATGCAACATATATTATATAACATGGCCAGTGTCTGGGTTAGAGACCTGTACCCAAGCATGCTCTGTTGACTGTGATAGTCTGGTTGAGGTATCCATGTCATGTGGTGCATACAGGGTGGGGTTTCCTAGCTGTGGCATTCACAACACAGCTGGGCAGACATCTCAGTGTCAATCAATCATAGATTGCCTGTTAGCAGCCAAGATGGACAGCTGACATCTGCACATCTGTACAGGGGACAGACAGAAATCAGCTAGCCAACAGGCTATGCATTAGGATGAATGTTTTGACAGACAGGCGTCTGACACTGATAGGTATGCCGTTACTACATAACTGCAGCCCTCAATGGCATGTCCTAAACACATAGTAGTCTACAGTTAATATCCACATATCAGATCAACATCCAGTAGCAGATACTTAATAACATACAGCTCACACACCAAGAACACAATAGTCAGTGCTCAGAGTCCAGCTTTGCATGCAGGAGTGTATGGTTCCAGTACCACAATCTGCAGTCAACTCTTACCTGGAAAAGCACTGTTAAAAAGTAGTAACATAATGATACAATACATGCAAGTGTGGCTGTATATAACGTGGGATACTACCCATGTATGAAGCACATACAAAGAGAAAAGATTGTTGTACTAGCCATGTATACTCAGGTGTCCCATGCAGTATACTCACTCCCCTTGCTACTGTAATGACATCACATAGAAGCATGTTATGTACATGGAATTAAATTCACTTATTAAAGATGTCATTGCCCTGCTATTTTATCAGACTGGAATGTGATCACTGGTTACCAGGGGTGAGCTATGCTGAGCAGGTGTAAGCATTGCTTAAATGTAAATGCTAAGTAGATTTGCGCACTGGTAAGCAAAGCCTATATGGTGTAAGTGCCTTTTCATTTAACCATACGTTAGCACCACTTACCTTCGCGCAAACCCATGAAAACCCACTTAAAGCTGCTCAAAACTGCCTTAACCACTCTGTATCCAACAGTCCTTGTTCTACCTAGCAACAAAATAAACAGCCCTTGTGGGACTTGAACCCAGGACCCTGTACACTATACTCACAGCAGTTAACCACTAAGCCATTGGAGCTGTAATGATGTCTGTTGTTTTTTCAGATATATCATTCAGTAGACATAACTGAATATTAGTGAACAACTACTTTGACTACTACAGTTGTTAAGTACTTGTAAGTGAAAATAGTGTTGAATCAGTCATGTTTTTATATCTAAATATACACATATCAGATAAATATGGTGGGATACATATATATATATATATATATATGGTTTACTATCAAAATTTCGAACTGTACTCCGTCGACTGTACTATCGTAGAACACGGAAGTTCAAAAACGGTAATATCAATGTCAAAAAAACAATCTAGGAACGGGTTTTAACATGGGTCGAGGTAGGGTAGATGTTTGTAGTTCGGAATAATACTGAACACCTACCTCGACCTATGTTAAAACCTGTTCCTAGATTGCTTTTTTGACATTGATATTACCGTTTTCGAACTTCCGTGTTTGACGATAGTACAGTCGACGGAATACGTTTCGAAATTTTGATAGTAAACCATATATATGTATAGGTAGCAGCCACGGCTATGTAGAATGATAGCTTTATTAGTAAAAGAGGTGAGTGCTTTTGTGGCACCAGCCACTTCATCAGACAATCAAAGAACAATAAAACCCAGCATTTATACCAAGCTCATCATTACCATCAACTACCCAATTAATACTTAAAACCATATACCTAGTATAAAAAGTTTTAAAAAGTTTCATACCTAGTGTAAAAAATTTAAAAGCTTAAAATTAAAAACAGCTTGACAATAGAAACAGTATATGCTGTTTCTATTGTCAAGCTGTTTTTAATTTTAAATTACAGTAACAAGGGTTGTGTTAACAGATATGTTGTGGAGGAAGTCACTTCTGATACTGACATGTATGCCATCAGTTACTGACAGACTTCATAGGATCATTATAGTGAAGTACCACACAAATCAGAGTAATGATCCTGTGGAATATAGCAGAGATATGACCAGTAAACATGGACAGTCTGACACAATCTGGTCATTCCAGAGATATACACAGAACTCCTTAGTGCAAGACGTGTGAACCAAGCCTAACAAAATGGATGTTTACAGCCATGAAAATGGGGATATCACAAAAATACTGGAATAGATAAGCTCACACATTTGATGCATTCACACACTCCTTTCTGTCCTAACACATATTAACCAGAGGAGCAGAGGTCCCAAGCCCATATACTTCCCACTAGTTAGTGACATACATCTTCACAGCATCCCACTGCTTTTTCAGAAATACACAACACTTATTGTGGCCAGGCAACAGTACAACTGAGAAATATTTGGACAAATCATCACACTAGGTAAGTACACTGATCTGCTAGGCATGTCACAAAACCACTGTGTAAACTACAGGCAGACTGCCACAACACTGACCCAAGTTTCTTATGGGGAATATACATGTACTTGCAAATACATTGGATACTACAGGCATGTAACAGCACGGAGTAACAGATACCAGTATGAAAGTGCATACCCATAACTAATCTCAACACTGTCACTGTCACATTATGATAAGCCTAATTAATAGTACAGTATATGGACTATGTGAACAAAGCCATCCTCATATTTGCCACTCACACACTAACTCTACATATACTGGCCCAATACACAGTGTAGTCTGATGCCTGACTGTAGTATGGGACATGTCTCAGTCTGGCCCTTCAAACATATACGCTGATAGGGTACTATAAACTGGAGCAGCATGCAACATCAGATAGAACAGGACCAAGAACACTGACATCTACCACAGTCTATACACAGGCCAGGTAACATATTCACAATACACACTCTGTCAACAATCACCATAAGTACACAGACCTCACTACTGTACAGACTACAACAGAATGTCCAGGTTTTGTCCTCAGATATAAGGCTTACTATACATAACATGTCTAGCAGTCTGATATCTCACTGGCTTGTTATCAGGTATGATGTCAGTAAATGATGATACACTATACATATACACCTCTTACTGCATGACATATGGACAAAGGGTAACAGACTTGGGGGGCAGAGGCACAAACACAGGGCAAATATTGACATATTTCTGTGATAAACTGAGAAAACTCCTGGTGTAACAGGGTTTGTTGTGACATATCTCTTCTGAGGGATATGAAGTCAGTAACTCGCATGGATGTCACCATGTAGTGACTGCAATCATCAGAGTATGCTACTGCATTTCTAAAGATAGGAACTGTGTGAGTAGCACACCACATGTAAGTCTCCAAACTCTGGCCAGTCTGCAGATAGCCCTACAGGTGGGAGTTTCCTCAACCACATAACACTGTCATGCCAGACATTAAATCTTATAGAACTGCCTTATCCACACAAACCCTGTTAAACCAAAATTACTTCAAATGTAGAACAGCAATACTTATGTTCTGTCCCCATGTCTGGAACATCCCCCTCCTGTTTGTTGGCCTGTCTCCACAGTGTATGTTGAATGAGGTATTTCCAACTACCCTCTGTGATGGTGTTTCTCAGACACCCACATGAAGTCCTGCTCACAGTGAAGGAAAAGGGCCAACACCCACATGAAGTGCTTAGTTATAGGAGTGTGTTTCCATGCACTTGGATATAAGAATGATACCACAGCTGTTCTACATGCAATTAGCAAGTGGGGGGCTGCAATCTGTGCACAGACCATCAGCTGACCATAAGCATTACTTACAAAACTCAAGCTGCTGCCTATACAAAACAGATGCAGTTTTCCACATCTACCAGAGAGGGAGAGAGAGAGAGAGAGTGAGAGAGACAGAGACAAAGGAAGAAAGGAAGAGAGAGAGAGAGTAAGAGCCAAGCGTGTTTCTGTATGATCCGTGGGTGGAGAGTGGTATCTGGGTATTATAACGGTTGCCTATATTGTTTACTAATCCATACTGTCACATAGTAATTGCACATGACTGCACACATTTATGGCTGAGGATTGTCTACAACAACCTCTACAGTGTTTGAAAACTGTTGGCCTTGTAATGTGGACATTGGGACATATAGGTCCTCAATATAATGATGTAGAAAAACCCACACTGCAATGGATCATGTCATTACACAATCACCCCAACACCCACACAGGATACCGATGACACACACACACACAAACACACACTTGCCAGTACTGAGTTTCAGACTCCTATCGGACTATTTATTGTGATTACAGTGTTACACAGTTATTGCACACACCACACAGCTCACATGTTGAAGAGTTGTTCAAATGTATCTTTGAAGGTGAGTGACATCAGCAACTGTGCTAAAGGAGGGTTAATGGAAGTGTAATAAGTGTGAATGTCCACAAAAACAGGTGTCAACGAAGAAGACACACACACTCTTTCAGAGAAACACACACATTATCACAGTTGGTAAGATCAAGATTAGAACTCCTACCTGTCTAATTTGCTATACTACAGTATTACACAGTTATCACAAGCACCATAGAGCTTAGAGTGTTGAAACATTGCCAAAGGGTTATTTCAAGGTGAATGACATCAGCAGACATACTAAAGTAGGGCAATGGGAGGTGTAATGAGTGTGAACGGCTTCAATGTCATTCATCTACACACACACACACACACACACACACACACACACACACACACACACACACACACACACACACACACTTGCCAGTGCTGAGATGCATAGGTTTATTGCTTTACATGTGAGTAGTAGTTGAATGGGCCTGAAGGCTGTACAAGGCTAGGCAAAGGGAATACCTTGGCATCAGGCCACATGACAATATTCTCCAGTGTGGCTCAGGGGTGTAGTCCCTGGAGTGGTCCCCAGAGGTGGGTATTCTATTCACCATCCACTCATCTGGATTACTATGTTGGGTGGCCAGTGATGTGCACTGCTTCCCATGTATGTGATCTATATTCCATAACATGGACAGTGTCTGGGTTGTGCACATGTCCCACACGCATGTTCTTTGATGTGTGGCAGTGTACTTGAGGTCTTTGGGGCATGTTGTGTGGACAGATTGTTATCTTCTGATGTAGCATTCCTGACCTCATTTGGTGAGACCTGACTATGTAATTGAGGTTGTGCTTGCACCTACATTGACAGCATGATACAGGTATTCAGGGGAGTTAGTTGCATCTGTCCATACAGGGTATGTGTATAAGGCATGGTATTCCCTTTGTGGGTTATGTTTACAGACTCTACAGTTGTTGCAGGTGTCTAGTGGGGAACATAGCAAAAGGGCCACTGTAAGCATTTATTTGCTTACTTCAGGGATGGAACATCGTGCCATGTCCTTTTACTTTCTGGATAACACACACTCAGGAGATGTACCACAACAAAGTACTTTCTTATGCCATTGGCACTGTTGTGGTCAACAGGCATGTAGTCCACTGTACTCAAATCTGTATCTTTTAACTCAGCACTTGTTCAGAACTCATTGTAAGCACTAAATAAAATGCAAATTACTACAGCACTCAACTTTCCTCACTTGTCTAGAGGAAAGCAGTTTTTAGTACTTAATAAATAAGCACCTATCCAGGCATGTCTAAGGGTCAGCTCCTGGTGATTTCACCTGTCTCCCTGATGAATCTGGGCATCTTGGGGCAATGCAGCAATTGCCTCATGTACACAAACAACCTTCTTCTCCTACCACCCAACACTACAACCTGTGAGAGATGTACTTATATAGCCAAACCAGAAGCAAAGCTCTCTTCATCCAAGACTGGATTAGACAGTCAAGAGGAGAAGGTAAACACTTGCACCACACCACACTCATCACATAGTCACTCAAAACCTACAATACCAAAACACACACATAGAAACACAAAACACGCACCTACATTCATGATGGCTCTCAATAAAAACCTGCCCAAGCATCAGGGACCTCCAAAGCAGAAACGCAAGAAAACTCCACCCCCAACACAACCCAAATGACACATAGCCCACAAACTCAGTGTGCCACTCAACCATAGCCCATAAGGCATAACGTACCCAACCCTCTAGTCATAGGTGACTCTATAGTCAGGCACACTGATGTTCCACTCACTAGGCTAAACAAGGAGAAAGTTACTGTCAGCTGACTGTCAGGTGCCCGGATCCACCACATAACGCACGCACTCAGGTCACTCCACAACAAGTACAAATATGACACTGTCTTTGTCCATGTTGGTGTGAATGACCTGAGACATACCTCCCTGGACTACATGAAAAGAGACATGGAAGAGCTCTCCAATGTTGTAGGCCAGGCAGGTATGACCCTAGCTTTGAGTAGCATCCTGCGATCACCCAGAATGATACCACAGTACAAGGACAAAATGATTGACTTCAAAAATTGGCTAAGCTTCTGGTGTCATTCTAAGGGGATCCAGTATTTGTCTGCTTGGGACGACATGATTGACAGACCACGATGCTTTGCCAGAGATGGCCTGCACCTGTTGCTCTTGGGATTCCAGATACTGGCTAAGGCTCTTGCCACTCTCTTGCCACTCCTATAATGCCTTTTTAGGCAAGGTTCAAATGACAAATTCAACACTGTAACAGATACAAGCAAACAAAATCTGAGGGTAATGCTACTCAATGCTAGAAGTCTAAACATCAAAATGCACTCACTCGAGGTACTCCTTAAAATGGAGAACATCGACATCTGTGCAGCAATAGAGACCTGGTTCAAAGCTCCAGAGAGCACCCCTGCATTACCAGGCTATAATTCATACCACATCATTCGGCCACCTAACCCGGAACGAAGCACTAAAGGTGGTGGTGTGTCCATATTCATTAAGGATATCCACACCTCCAGGCTAGTTGCACAGCATTATGCATCCAAGATTATCCAAGTGCAACTAACTCTGGGCAAGACCACACTCCAAATTGTAGCTTGCTACATACCCCCCACTATGCCCTAGGAATCCGACACCTCATTTCTTGATACACTGGAAAGTATTATGGTACAACTCAATACCCTAATAATGGGCGATTTCAACTACCCCACTATTAACTGGGAAAACTACTCATGTACCAACTCTTTTGCTCAACATTTTCTGGAATTCATAAATTCCAATGCCTTGGATCAACTTATTCATGCCCCCACCAGGGGCAGCAATATCCTAGACCTGGTCATTACCAACATGGGCAACCAGTGTTCCACACCAGAGGTCAATTCCTCGTTGGTCAGATCCAACCACAAGCTAATCACCCTAGACATCCACATCCTGCCCCCACCCCCAATTAGGGAAACCACCATAAAAAACTTCTCCAAAGCCAACTTCACACTTCTTAAGACAGAAGTGGCAAACTTCATGACACCCATGCAGACAGACAATAGAGGTATGACTGCTGAATCCTACATAAATGCACTTTATAAGCACTTACATGAGTGCATGGATCATGCTATCCCTAACAGAAGCAAGATGCTATCCTCCAAAAAAAAGGAAGCCAATCTGGTGGTCCTCTGCCATAAACAAACTCTACAACAGAAGAAACTGTTGCAAAAAAGAGTAAAATCCCATGACTGGAGGAACTCCCTGGTCAACCTCAGTAAGAAGCTGAGATTCCTCATAAAATCCTCCAAAGCTAGTTACGAAAACAAAATTGCCACTGACTCTAAAGACAACCACAAAGCATTCGATAACTATGTCAAGAATCTCAATGGCAACACTCAGATCTGCACTGAGTTACAGCACAATGGCACTAAATATACAGAACCAACTGATATTGCCAACATCCTGGCAGATAGGCTCAGTGCTAACTTTACCCCCCTCTCACCCCTTAGAGGGCCCATCTCTATACCAGAAGAATGCAAAGTTCCTGTAATCATGGCTACACAGGTAAAAAACACACTCTCCAAAGCCAAGAACACAGCATCCATGGGACCTGACAATATCCCAGACTGCGTTCTACACAAACTATAGAATGAACTGGCACTCTACTTAAGTACCATGTTCAATCATAGCCTCACCTCAGGCTTTGTGCCCATTGAATGGTGCACCATAATGGTTATCCCACTCCATAAAGCGGGAGCCACAACGGACCTTGGGAACTACCGCCCCATTAGCCTGACAAGCCTGGTCTGCAAGGCCATGGAATATATCATCATGGAACTCATAAACAAAGACATTGGTAATCTCCAAACTCTGGACTCTACCCAGTTCGGATTTGTAAAAGGCAGACCATGTCTACTAAACCTGATTGACTTCTTTGAAGCAGTCACCAAAGCCATAGATGAGGGTAAGGTGGTTCACACAGCTTATCTCGATATCGCCAAGGCTTTTGACACCATCCCCCACTCTGGAATTATAGATAAGCTCACTAAACTAGGTATAAATCCCTATGTCACAAGATTGGTTGCTATCTAGCTCATGGACAGAACCCACACTGTGAAAGTAGCATACTCCAAATCTGACTTCAGACCAGTGACAAGTGGAGTAACACAGGGTTCAGTCTTGGGTCCTCTCCTGTTTGGTATCTACTTCTATGAAGTACAGGTTAACACAGAAGGTCTTTGGCTAACAAAGTTTGCAGATGACTGCAAACTAGGAGCCATAATCAAAACTCCTAGCAATGTGGACATATTACAAAAGGGCCTCACTGAGACAAATGTCTGGTGTCAAAGCCATGGCCTGAAGCTCAATGCCAAAAAGTGTATTGTCATCCCCTTTGGTAAAAACTCTGTACCCATGAACTACCACATAAGTGGTAGTCTATTTAATGCTGAAAGTGTGATAAGAGACCTTGGGACACAGGTGGACAGCAGTCTCTCCTTTGATAATCACATTGCCACAGTGGTCAGGAAATCCTTCTACATGGCTCACCTCATCACAAAAGGTTTCTCATCCAGAAAAAAAGAGGCCATTGTTCCCCTCTACTCATCACTCATTAGACCCATTAAAGAGTACAATGCCTCTTTTGGTATGTACCTCACAAGACATCTACAATAACTGGAAAGGCCACAGAAATACCTCACAAAGTGGATTACTGGCCTCAAACAGATGCCCTATGCAGACCATCTCAGAAAACTCCAGTTTACTCCATCACATATCGCCTACCCAGAGACGATCTCTGCCTAACATATAAAGTTATGTCAAACCCAGAGCTGTTGGACATGCTCCACTTAAAGAAATCCCAATCCCTTCAAGCTACCTGCTCTAGGGACCTACATCTTGTCACCACAATAAACAAAATATGCTGGAGGGATATATTCCTGTCCCAGAGACTTCCCATACTCTGGAACCGACTACCTATCTATGTCAAACAGAGCTCCTCATTAGCACTCTTCAAGAAACATCTTGATGATTGGATGGGAAATAGGAAATTCACCCCAGGGATCTCTTCTGTGGCTCTGCTTGACAGGGGCACAGGAGAATAATTTTCTTGGGTGGCAAAAGCAAGGGTAACTTTTTGGCTAGGCTTATATAGGCCCTAGGGCTAATAGCCTAGTACCTATCTATGAACCTATGAACTTATATCCGTAAGCTAACTCCTCGTGCATTACCCACTCAGTAGGCCTAAATCTAATATGCAACATCAACAAAACCTGCTGAAAAGATAGGTTTGTCTCCCAGAGGCTGCCCTGTCTCTGGAATAGACTTCCATACATGTCAAACAAAGTACCTCGCTGAGCCTCTTCAAGTGCAACCTTGATGAGTGGATGGGAAACCACAAATTTGTCCCAGGGGTTCCACCTTTGTCCCTCATTGACAGGGGTGACAGCTGCTGACTCAGGTTATTATTTGGGGGGATAAACTCTTGGCTAGGCTTGTAAGGGACCCAGGGCCATTAGCCAAGTAACCTCCTATGATCCTATGATCCTATGAATCACACAGTGGTTACTATCTGTGAGGTAAAATGCAGGTAACTACCAATATAGCTGCTGTTGCCTAGCTAAGTGTGTTTGTGTATGAGATGTGGGTGGAGAGTGTTATCTGAGTAATAGAAAGGTTGCCTATATTATTCAACAATCCATAATGTCACATGTAGGACTATGGATTGTCTACATCAGCCTCTCCGGTGTTTAACATCTGTTGTCCTTGTAAGGTGGACATTGTGACATATACTAGGTCCTCAACATAATAATTTAGCAAAACCCACCCCACAATGGATCCTGTTATTACACAATCACAGCAGCCTTCACACAGGATAGTGATGACAAATACAAAAATTTGCCAGTATTGAGATTCAAACCCCTACCAAGCTATGTACTGCTACTACAGTGTGCCACATTTATCGCACACACCATGGAGCTTATAGGATGGATGTTGTCCCAAGGTACTTCTAAGGTAAGGAACGTCACCAGCCCTTGTAAATACTGGCATTGTGTGATGTAGTGGGTGAGAGATCCCAAAAATAATTTTACCCTACACACACATTTACATTTGCCAGGGGTGAGGTTCAAACCTCTAGCTATCTGTATGGACCATTATGTTACACATTGACCACATGCACCACTGATCTAACATGGTTTAGGGTTGGCAACAGGTACTTCTAAGGTGGATGATATTTGCAGGACTGCTAAAATCCGGCTCTGACATGTGTACTGGGTGTAATGACCTGACATGGTTTAGGGTTGGCAGCAGGTACTTCAAAAATGGATGATATCTGCAGGACTGCTAAAGTCAGGCTCTGACATGTGTACTGTGTGTAAATAGGGCCAACATCTTTGAAGTTCACACACAAACATTTACCACAGATGAAATTCAGATGCATACCTATTTAGTTATTGCTACTACATTGCTCTGGATTTATGGCATGTGCCATGGAGCTTACATGTTAGAGAGCTCCTGACAGGTATCTTTGAAGGTGACTAACATCAGCAGCAGTTCTAAAGGAGGGGTAAGGGAAGAGTAGTAAGTGTGAATGTCCATAAAATCAATGGCACACACACACTTACACAAACAGTTTCACAGTTGCTATGTTTGGGATTATAACTCCTACCTAACTAATAGCTACACTATAATATTACACAATTATCACAAGCGCCATGGAGCTTATATGTTGGAGAGCTCTCCACAGGTATCTTTGAAGGTGACTAATATCAGCAGCAGTGCTAAAGGAAGGGTAAGGGGGGAGTAGTAAGTGTGAATGTCCATAAACTCAGGTATTTTCAAAGACACACACACACACACACACACACACACACACACACACACACACACACACACACACTCTCATACAATTTCATAGTTGTCATGTCTGGGATTTGAGCTCCTGCCTACCTGGTATGCTACACTACAGTATTATACAGCCATCGCAAGCACCACAGAGCTTATATGTTGGAGAGTTCTCCACAGGTATCATTGAAGGTGACTAACATCAGCAGCAGTGCTAAAGTAGGGGTAAGGGGAGAGTAGTAAGTGTGAATGTCCATAAAATCAGGTATTATCAAAGACACATGCACTAACACAAAAACACACATTTTCACAGTTGCCATGTCTGGGATTGGAACTTTTACCTAACTATCATGCTACACTATAGCATTACACAGTTATTGTAAGCACCACGGTGCTCATGGGGCTAGTATTTGGCCAAAGGGTTATTTCAAGATTACTGGCATCAGCAGGCTTGCTAAGGTAGGGCAATGGGAGGTGTAGTGACTATGAATGGCCTCAAAATTGTTCATCTCCACACACAGTCTCACAATTGCTATGTTTGTGATTAGGACTTCTACCTAACTATTTTTCTACATTACAGTATTGCACATGTATCACAAGCGCCATGCAACATACAGGGCTGAAATTTGGCCAGAGGGTTATTTCAATGTGACTGACATCAGCAGGAGTGCCAACATGGGCAATGGGAAGTGCAGTGTGTGGGAATGGGCCATAAATCATTCCTCTGGAAACACACACACACAACACTCAGTCAGACAATACTTTATATTTGACAGGACTGAGTATACAAATGCTAGATGAATACTGATTTGTGCTATCATGTTACACATTTATCACAGCCATTACAGGCACTATAGGGCTGAGGGCTACCAAAAGCAATGTCTACAGTGATTGACATCAGCACATCATGTGATATTGGCCAATTGGATGTGTAGTGGGTGGGACAGACCTCATGTTGGAAATCTCTCTGTCACTGTCTGTCTCTCTTCCCCACATCTGTGTGTGTATGTTTGACATATTATAATGTGTTGGCCTTGGACATGTGTGAGTATTCCTATCCAATGTGTGTGCAAAGCATGAATTGTGTACAATGTAATGTGTGTGCACAGACATCTGCGACTGACAGATATGTATAGTCCACTGTGTTGTCAGACCTGGGCTTCTTTAAGTGTAGGAGCATGCCCAGTATGACCTTCTGTACTGAGTGTGTGAATCCATTCCAGGTAGGTTGTACTCAAGTCCAGGATTTGGTGTTGTACACCTACAGCTAGCAACCTATTTCTTCAGGATATCTGGAGATAGGTTGACAATATGGAGTCAAAATGGGCAAAAGATACTGGGATACTGTAACTATTGTGTCAGTGCTGCTTGTGCTACATAGTTGGTGTTAGCAGAGATATTCAGACATATGTACTGTTTTACAGTGTGATGTATTATGTCATCAACTACTGACAGATATACTTACTTTCTCACAGTTATTTCCTGGGAAACACAAGATGAATGACGCTGTGTCCTGTATTGTGGCCTGCAGCCTACACATTCTTGCACACTCGTGCCATTCTGGAGGGGTAGCTGCAGACACTTGTTGATGGGTCTGTGTAATGGTCCAGCACTTTAGTACTGTGGTGGCTGAGGATCCCCTGCTTGTACATATATCAATGCAACAGAATGGCCATATCCTGCTGTGGCCATACCTCTCAGCTGTACAGATTCACCCAGGTTACCCAGAGGCAGTGCTCATATATCTGGTCAGTTCCCCTTCACATTGTGGTTTACAAGCAAGTTTCTAGCCACACATTATTGGGTTTGCAGGTAGGGGTAGTATGGGCACACATCAGAGTTTCAGACTTCACACACTTCATGACATCTATGCTTTTACACCCCCCCAACTCTGTTATTCTATCCTCTTCCTAACATTATGCAAGCAATATCTGAGAAGTATCCCTGTAGTTGTCCCTTCATCCCAGCAGTATTTATCGGTTGGTCCACAGTTCATGCAGTAGGACATCGTGGGCATGCTACTGGGATTTGTCAACGTGGCCTTGCATTTGTGTTCTGTGGACTGTGTTATGTTGTTAGTTGGGACCCCATGAGATAACATACATTGGCAGTACAGGTGAGGCACAGGCCTTTGACAGAGGAATGTAGGGAATTTGGTAGTGATGCAGGCCATCTGTAGCAGGCCAGTGCATTCTGTCACTCCTACATTCCCAAGATGCAAGCCCTGGATTCCCCTGTGGTTACAGGGTAAGTGTGTGAGGTATTAATGGCAATAGCTCCTGTCTATATCAATCCATTAGTCTGGATGCTGGCAGGGTTCTGCTTACAGCTAGGGACACACCTGCATGGGACATCTCTTCAGCATGCTGCATTCTGCGGGTATTCCCATACAGAAATGGGGGTCATACTGTATTCATTCCCAAAAGCAGGCGTATGGCCTGTGATAAACCTGTGGCTGATGGTAGGGTGAGCTGAGTGCATGTGTGATATGGAATCGTCTTGCAGTTGACTCAAAGATATACCTGGGACATTCCCATTATGCTGCCTTGTGCAGGGACATAGTTAGTCTCTCATTACTTCATAACTGTGCCTTTTGTGGTCTGCCAGTGATTCCATACTACACAGACAACTAATGTGCTGCTAACCTGTATGTACAATTCCAAAGATGTGTGCAGTTGACAGTTACATTTTATGTACTCTGTCTAGGGTACTTCTAGCTGTGTACTGTATGTATGTCTGGGCCCATATTCATAGCATGTCCATCTTTCAGATGGTGACAGATATTGACATCTGGACAGAAAGTATGGATGACTGCTGACATGGGTATTGCTGAGATGCATTTCTGTTGGCACTGCAGTTGTCAGAACATGGCCCTGTCATCAACAGTACTGGCCATAGGCCACCAAGACACAACCCTTCATGCCTACATGCTGACCACTTTCACACAATATTGAACACACAACAACCTAACACACAGACCCCTGCATATTGTAAAATGCAACAATCTATCCTGTAAATTGGGCCAGCTCAGTTAATCTGTGTTCCACTGTTATTAAACTCACACATATATGTTACTGCATTTCTACATAGGATTGTGAGGGGTGAGGGGCACACCTGACAACTGTAAACATTTTCTGTGACTGTACTGGTATTTCAGATACTCTGTTGGTGTCCATTTAGTTTTGTATTCTGACCTATCATGCAGACTAGAGGCATATCAGTAGAGTAGAGTAGAGATCTTAGGTTTTATTGACCTACATTTCAGTTTCAGACTTCTTACCCTTCAGAACTAACATACAATTGCCAGACCTGTTGTAGTCTGTCTGTGTAGGTCTGGAGGGGGGGCTGTTCACCATTGCCATCAATTGGAGGCCTTAGCACAGCCTTTTTTTATGGTCATCTACACCTGCCCTACTGGCTGAGGCTGGTGTTGGGTATGTGAGCCTCATTGACATGCATGTGTGTGTCCTATGGACACACATTTGGGTCACCAGATGTACTGCAGTTTGATTTATCACTTTGTCTAGTACTGTCTACTTTGTTCACACCAGTATTTGTTATGGATTTCATGCTGCCCATATAGTTGTGCACCATCTGCTGCCATCCCATTCAGCCTGCCGATTCCCTTGCATGTTCACATCCATACCATAGATACAACTAGCAGAACATACTATTCCATTCAGCAACTGGTAAGAAGAGTGACTTACCTTGTGGCTGTGCCAGTATTGAGGATGGTGCAGGAGGGCTGACTATGTCAGATGCACATAGTACACTCCCTATACATGGTTAAGCACAGGTAGTGTCATGTTTGGCATCCCTTTTACTGTATGTGTGAGTCAGAGAGAGGTGTCATTCCCTGGGTCCCTACCATGTCAGTGTATGTGATATGTGTTGCCTCTTTGCCAAAGCCTGGGCATACTGGGCACACCTCCTTCTGCCTACATGGGGTGGGTCAGGTTGTTCCTTCTCTGAGTCTCTCTGTGCCTGTGATGGCCTTGGCAATGGTGGGGGGCTGTGTGGCCCTGCCCCATGCTGTTCCTGATGCAGCTGTTTCCGCAGGATCATATTGTGTAGCATGGCACATACAATGAACATCTGTGTACATGTAGCTGGAGAGTACTGCAAATCTCCGTCGGATATGTCCAGGCAGCAGTACCATGACTTGAGCATCCCAAACACACTATTATGATTCTGGTTTGTGAGTGTGCCTCATTATGGAGTTCTTGTTCAGGTGTGTGTGCATTTCTGATGGGTGTCATCAGCCACGGCTCCAGTGCGTAACCAGTATCCTCCACTAGGTGGCCATATAGGATGTCACCACTGGCAAATTTCTGGTACAGCTGTGTCATATGCCAGATGTGGGAGTTGTGATAACTTCCAGGGCTGCCAGCACATACATTCAAGATAATGCCCTGGGGCATTGCACTCGACCTGGCAGTTGATGGAGGGGAAGCCTTCATGGTTTGTGTAGACCCTACCCCATTCACCAGGTGGTGCTTTGAGGTGTGTGTGTGTGCAGTCTATAGCACCCACTACCTGAGGGCATTCTGCTATTTAGTGGAAGAGACGCATATTGCTGGTCAAAGCCTCATGGGTGTTGAGGAAATATATGTGCTCACTTGCATGTGCTGACATGGCATCCAGGAACTGGTGGAGTACCCTGGATGCTGATGCCTGTGAGATCCCTGTGATATCCCCAGTTGGCCTTTGGAAGGTACCTGTGGCTAGTATTCTTAACCCTACACATACCTTGGTATCCACTGGGATGGGTTCCCCTCTGTTGGTTCTGTGTGTGAGGCATGGCTGGCACAGCTCAACAATTTGCTGTAAAATTCCCTGTCCACCCTATAGCGCTCCACTATCTCTGGCTCTTGTAGCCTCTCATAGGTTACCCTGGGTCTGTGCACTCTACTCCTCCTCCTCACTGTGGGTTGCTTATCAGCATTCACATCCTCACCACCCTCAGTCTGTTCCATATATTTATGTATGAGAGCAACAGCAGCCCCTAACATTTTGTTACTTTTGTCAGGTAAAATTTCCCCATCTGTGTACACCGGTGGTGTAGAGTTTGTGGGAAAAAACAGAGAGAAATGTGTTTGCATAGTTTATAGTAGTGTGCTGGGCTAGCCTGCTGCCTGTGTAATTGGCTGACTCTGATACATTTCACCTGGCAGCTATGCTAGTTCTTCTTGATTGCCTTTCTGCTGCTGTTTTCCCTTCCCATTGCCTTCCCGTTTGAGCCCCACTGCGCCGCGCATACCCAGTGCTAAGATGTGAACACAGCTGCTATTTCCTGTTTTTTTTTTGTTTTTGTTTAAAACCCGGTGTGTGGCACGCACACTGGTTTAGGCAATGTAAACACTGCTAGGAGCCTCAGACACACACACCCCTCCTTAGCTGTGCTTAGCTAAGGGCAAACACGGGCCACAGAGCTCCAATAAGCTTACAGCATGCATGACACTCCCCCTTATGAGGTCATTTACCTCTTATAGTTATACCATGCTGTTGCTGCACCTACACAGTTGGGTGCAAGTTAACACTGAAAGGAAGTCTGTGATTCAGCATAAATCCCCTCATTTGCATAAAACAGAATGCTAATTCATAGTTACCACACTCACACTGGGCCTTCCCCATTAGCAACCACTATTTCCTGGTATTGTTGTCTTATGCATGCTATTGACGATCATGGCAAAATGCTGATTTGGGTTTAAAAGCTTATTTACAACTTTTTTTCATATTTTCCTGCCGATCCCATTTGCGCACAGCTGCCCTGTGCTTAAACAGCCGAAATTGACCAAAAAGAAAATTATATTTTATAATTTTGCAACTATTTCCCATGCCAATGGCCATATATTTGGCCATTGGCATGCCAACTAAATTGAATACATGCTTTCTTTGGAGCTGTCATGCCTCCATTTTGTAATTTGCAAAAATGTATTCCGTTAGTAACCGAATACATTTCTGCAGGATACACTATTCCTGCACAGATGCCTACCACCTTCCTGGAACACTAATTCACCTCATTTGCATGGTTTTCACCAGCAAATGGGGTAATTAGCATATATCAGTGGTGTTCATGCAGGAATAGTCTAAGAGCACTCATGCACGTCCCGAGAGCTTGTTCCTGGATCGCACATCAGCCATATTACGTGCGGCAGCTCTTGCACTATTCCTGCACACCGTGCAGAGCTTGGTGAATCCTGGGGACAGTCTTCTTCTCAGGTATCCAATTCCTCAGTCTGGCTCTGTAAATAAAGGATGCCTGCACCATCCTCATTATCATTCAAAACTGTTTCTTCCCAGTCTGAAACAGACATTATAAGTGGCTTGGAAGACATACCTGTCTCTTGACAAGTAGTGGATTCATAATGAGCAACACCAGAGGATTTGAAAGATGCTTGTGGGCTGTATGGGGGCACAGTCAAGGCAACTGTGATGTTACTTGTTAAAAGCCAAGGCACTGAGGGTGCCAGAATGAAAACAGAAGTCTGTATACATTTTTCTTCTTCACAGACTCATAGCTTCATATGTAATAACTAGGTTAATAAACACAGGGATCATTTTAAGCCTAGTCATGCAACCCAACTCTATGACATGTTCTGGTATCCTTGGAAAGTGTAAGCAGGGTCATGGGAGGAACCAAACCAGGGATGAATTTCCTGTTCCCCATCCAATTGTCTAAGTTAAACTTGAATTGGGTTAAGGAGGAACTCTGCTTCACATAGATGGAAAGCCTGTTCCAGAGAAGGGCTAGTCTCTGAGATACATGCATGTCTCTTCAGCAGGTCCTATTTATATCACAGACAAATTTAAGACTTTTGAATGGGTAATTCTGGTGCCATTGTTTTTGCAGATATGCAGGACATCCATCAGAATGGGGTCCAATGATGCCTCATATCTCAGGCATAGAAATCCCCTCAATGGCACGTAGGAGAGAGAATACAGGAATAGGGCTTTGAGGTGGTCTGGATAGGATATGTTATTTACACCCCATTCTCCTTATATGAGGAACCTCTGTGGACATTCCAATTGATGGATGTTTCTGGTTTATATATATATATATATATATATATATATATATATATATATATATATATATATATACCAAAGGAGGCACTGTACTCAGTGATAAGTCTGATGAATGCTGCTGATGAATGCTGTATACAGTGGGACGATGACAGCTTTGGACATAGATCACACCTATGTTTATAAGTTGCACCACATGCAATGATTTCCTCACTGTGATAGACACATGTTGGTCAAAGGCTAGATAACTGTGTACATGAGTCCCCAAGTCCCTGACTACTGAGTTGACTCTTAGAGGTGTGTAGTCAATATTATAGTTACCAAACATGGCTGACTTCTCAAAGGATATGGATTTCTAGGAATTTAGTTCAAGTTATTGGCTCTAAAACCAGGCATTTGTCTGTGTCATAGTCCTTCTTGGAGAGCATTATTGTCAGTGGGAGATTCTATGACTGCTTCTAATTTGCAATCATCTGAATATTTGGTAGGCCAGAATTCCTTGGCATTGCCCTTGACTTCAGAAAAGTAGATGCCAAAAAGGAACATTCTCAGCCCCAATCTCTGGAGGACTCCACAGAAAACTGGCCCCTTTGTAGAGGTGGACTGTCCAGTTCTAGCTTCCTGGGTCCTGTCTGCAAGCCATCAGGCTATCCAGATGACATAAGGTTTTATACCTAACCTCTTGAGTTAGTCAATGATGCCTGAGTGGAGTATTGTGTTAAATGCCTCGGCCAGATAAAGGTTGGCAGTGTGAACTGCTTTGCCCTCATCTGTTGTTATGGTGACCATCTCAAAGAAGTCCATGAGGTTCAGTAGGTATGACCTGCCTTGGATGAAATCAAATTGGGCTTGGTTCAGTGTCTGGAGGTTTCCTATATCATCACTGATCATTTGCATGAAAATTCTTTCCATGGCTTTGTATATCAGACTAATAAGGCTCATAAGTCTGTAGTTCCCAGGGTCTGTAGATGGCCTGCCCTTGTGTAGAGTGTTGAGGTTTGCTGTTCCTCATTTGTGAGGCATGAAGCCTGTTTGGAGGCTACAATTCAATAGTGATTCAAGAGGGCCTGAAAAGTCATGTTTCATGGTATTCAGAAGGTAGCCTGAGGTACTGATGGGGCCCATCAATACAGTGATCCTAGCCATAGGAAAAGCATTGAGGACCTGTTCCTTAGTGATAGTAGGGGGAGTTATATTTGATGCTATTTCCTGTGGGGATACTTGGGGATGGTTAAAGTTAGAGCTGAATTTGTCTGCCAGTAGCATTGCTTTGCCTTCTTGCTCAGTATGCATGGCTCCATTAACAAAACTGTGCATTGCCTTTGAGTTTATAGACAAAGCTAAGAAGTGTCTTGTGGTTGTCCTTAGCCTGAGAGGCAAAATTAACCTCAGTTATGTCTTTGGTAGACTCTATTTGTCCTCTGAGTTGTTTGTTTTGTTTGATGAAAGTGTGCATATCGTGGTGAGTGCTACACCTCCTACTTTTTTGTCACGATTTTCCTTCTTCTGTTGTACAGCCTATTGATGTGATTCCACCAAGGTGGCTTGCTTTTTGAGTCAGTTCTGTACTTATTCATGGTTGGTACAGCTGCCTCTATGCAGCTATTAACATGCTTGTATCACATTTCCCTGAACAGTTCCACATAGGCAACAGTGTTCTCAGAGGTTAGGCAGGCTTGAAATTTTCCAGATTATCACTTAGTAGTAGGCAGTTATCCTTAAAGTAGTTCTTGAACATTCCATTGTTGTTTGGGGCTTCAGGTTTTGTTTTTATTTCAAATGAGACTGTTTTGTGGCCTGAGCTCACCAAAGAGGAAAATGCACTAGGGAGTGTGCTGCACTCACCTATACTATTAAGGACCAGCTCTAGTATGTTTGTGACCCTGGACAGCATATTGTTAATATGGTCCTGGGAGTTTTGTGTTTACAAACCTTGGAACCGCTGTGCCTGCACATTTGGTGTCATCCATGATTCCCAGTGGGGTAATTAAAGTTGACTATGAATATGGTATTGAGTTTGATGCTGAGTGTTTCCAGTAACCTGAAATACATGTTATGGTTTTCCTGTGTCATAGATGGGAACCTATAACTTGCAAGGAAGTGGTACTGACATCAGCATTCTCCAAGATGAAGGGAATTTGTAGGGAGAGGAGTTTTTTCTTTAGCCTCCTAGCATTGAGCAATAATAACCTTGGATTTGCTATGTTGGAAGCATTTTCAGTTTGGCATTGCCTAAAAAAGTTGCTATGGGGAAGGCAATGTTTTAGCTGATATTCGAAAGCTTAGAGTTGGGAGATGCAGACCATCCCTGGCAAAGCAGTGTTGTCTGTTGACCATCTCCTGTCATGTTGACAAATATTGCAGACCCTTAGAAAGGCACCAGAAACTAAGTCAATTATTAATGTCAGTCACGTCCACTTTGTATTTTGGCATAATCATTGGATAAGGTAGAATGCTGCTCAGTAC
>NC_056736.1:212075827-212108327 GCF_019279795.1 Protopterus annectens | reverse complement strand
GATTGGCAGTAGATTTTATGGTGCCAAGTTGCCAGCCCAATGCCCAACCTTCAGCGAAGGCACGCCCATTCATGCATGTCTTTCGGAGGCCACTCGACCGTGGGGAGGGCATGCAGACTCCACACAGAAGGCACTCCAGTCGAGAATCGAACAGGTGAACCTCTTGCTGTGAGGTAACAATGCTACTTCTGTACCATTGCGGCTGTCATATCCAAATACATAATGAAATATCTGTGACATTGTATTGGTTGATTGTTTTTGTCAATATATTTGAAAAAGGTGTACATCGCTTAGCATTCTGCAAAGATAGGTTTGTGTGACGATAAGCAGTGCGCACCATTTTCAAATGTATTAAAATCCAGACAGTGTGCACTCTCAGTAAGAGGAATTGGCAGTAAAACTTGGTATTTAAAGGGGAGTTACTGGGAATTGAGCTTTATGCATTGAGGTTTGACTTGTGCAGCAATGGCTGGTGCAGGTGAAGGTGTGAGATTTAGAGCACAGTGCTGGGGCATCCAGGAGTCCAAGGTGTTTATTGGGTTCCTGATTAGGGATCATGGCCCACACCTATTGCAGGAACTCTATACTGTCTCACAATACAAAGCAGAAGCCAGGGATAGTTTGGCAAAGGCTATTACCAGTGAGACTGGTATCACCCGCACCAGTGAACAGTGTCAACAGCACTATGATGACCTCTGTAGGAGAAAGAGGGATACCCTTGATCAGTGGATCATGGATTTCCAGGCAGGGATCTCCCCAGTGATGTGTTAGTATGATTTACATGTGTTACCTGAAAATACTTAAGTTGGCTATAATAAACACTGGCATTCATAATGCCTTTTCTTTTCCCTTTTTCCACAGCTGCAGAAGACAGGATCTTGAATGTGAGGTCCCACACTAGGTGACTGGAGAGGATGAGAGAGCCATGTAGTAAGAAAGAATTATAATATAAAGCACTCTTATTCGCAGCCTTAACAGTTAAAGATTTATTAGTTGTTATATCATACTTTGTTATGAATTTGGAAATGCATATCTGAACAGTAGCTTTCAATACTACTAACCCAGATGTAAGAATCACTGCTTTGCTCTGGTCATTGTAGGATTCATGGTTGTCTGGCAAGAACTTTATACAAAGTCAATAAATAAATGAGTGTCAAAAATGCTATGTTAATACAAATCTTATGGAACTATCCATGTGTGTATTAGCAACATTTGAAATATGTTCCTAATTTTGGGTCCTTGTACACCTAATATTTTATGATATGTCAAGATATCCTCCTCTATAAGATGGACAGATGTGGTTTGAAATGCATAGCAACAGTTGCACATTCCCAGATAACAGTAACCATAAGACTATAAAGTGTAAAATGAAAGAGTTTGCATTATGTTGTATTCCAATGGAAAAGTATAGTATTACAGTAGACACTGTATCTTGTAACACCACACTTCCCAAATAAAAAAAAATCATCAGATTACAATACTGTGTTATCTTTTCATCAATAGAAATATAGTACTATTATGTAATCACCATTATAACATTTGAAGTGCAGACCTCCAGACCTGTGGCCACTGTACATGTAGTCCAAGTAATACAGAGATTTATTAGCAGTTGTTATGGTTTAAAGTAGACTGTAACAGAATACAATAACGTTATTTTTGAAAGCTTGTTGTATAATGTGTGAAGCTACTAATGTTCTCATTTTTTTCTCTCACCCCACCCTATATCTTCTTTTTTGTTATTTCTGGATTACTTATTTTTATAATGACTTCTTTCTTATTGTTATTATATTATTTATTTAATCATATTTCACCTTATTCTATGATTTTTTTTATTATTTCTTATGTTTTGTTTATGTATAATTTTATCTTCTGTTTATGTTACATTTTTATTATGCATCATTCTGTTTGTATTACTATTATTTAACCTTTTTTATAATGTTTGTTATATTTTATTTTTGTAAAATCTTTGATTAATTTTGTTTCGTGTTTTATTTAATTTTTGCTTTTGTTTTTCTTTATGTTATTACTACAGCACAGCAGGGTAGGCTGGTTCCTGGTGATCCATCTGCGCTCGATCCACTTGCTGCAGCACCAAGGCCCAGCACTACTGGGCCATCATTTGGTAGCACCCCCCCCACTGCTCTTGCCCTACCTGGACCCTCAGGTAGTTCTGCCCCAGGTCCCTGGCGTGTAGTCCCTTTTGGGAGCAGAGGCAGGGGTGGTGCATACATCACCTCTGTGGAGTTACCAGATGTACTGCATAGGATTGTGCACCAGACTATCGGCACATACCTACCCCGGATAAACAGCATCCTTGTATGGCAGACTGTCCATAGGTCAATACATCAGCCACTGCAGCCAGCGGTGCAGTGATGGAACAGTGCTGACAGTCCAATGGATGAGGACTTGAGTGACACTGTTACCATGCTGATGTCTGTGAGACCTCGATTCCCCTCCCCCACCCCAGTCAAGGTGTTCACCCCCATTTTGCGTCTTTCACTGATCCTGTCCTTGCGTCGTATGTCTTGTCTGTCTGAAAATGCTTCCTCACCTCCCCAACTTGCCTTCCCCAGAATTGCCTATGCGTTCCCACAACATTCCACTTTCTCCTTTAAAAAAAATTAAAAAGAGCAGCTGTCCCAAAAAAGAAAAAAAAAAATCATACCATACATAGCTCTCTTTTTCACAGATGTGCGTACCTGACACAACTAATTTTATTCAATTGGCTTCACAACACAGTTATGTTGTTGTCACCCCTCTCTCAGGAGGTAACAGTCCAAATACAGGTAAAAATTTGTACGTGTCCAGTTAGTGTTGAAGACATAAAAAGCTATGGTTCTTCCCTACACCATTCCTGTACATTCCTACCTTCCTTTCACTTTGTTTTCATCTCTGCTTGCTCCCCATTTCACCAGTTTCCTACCATCCGCTGTTCCTTTCTTTAAAGAATTATTGTGCTATGGTGCGTGATTTTACACTATCCCTAAGCAATGTTAAGCGACAGTAGTATAAGTGAATATATTTAACACTATTGTACACACTTGTAAAAGTTTTGCAGAAACCCTATTTCTGACATGGTACCATTGACCTTCAACAATAATGCATTAACCTGTCAAGCCGCAGACTCAGTTAATGAGCAGCTGTATTCTAAAAAATCAATATAATTGTCACATATTCCCAGTTAAGCATGTTTGTGTGATGCTACTCAACAACTCTGAGAAAATATTGATTCAATATTATGCATTGTCCTGAAGCAACAGCTATAAACCACATATGGGGACATGTGTAGAGCATTAGACTGAAGTACAGATGGCTTGGGGTTCTAATCCAGGATATGTGTACTTTATTTCTACTATTGTCAGATTGCAGCTGACACAAATGAAATCACAGTGGAACTGCACTTTTTGGGGGTTATTTTTGTATAGATTTGAAAAAAAGTGCACATCGATTAGCATCAAGCAAACTAATTTAGTTGTTTTAACATGTGTGTGCAATGTTAAATTGCACGCACCTTTTCAAATGTATCCCAATTTCTACAGTGCGCATACTTAAAAAGTGCTATTGGCGGGAAACACATGCTGTTTCAAGTGTAATAGTTTATGGTCTCTTACAAAGTACTTAGTGGAACCTTCATCCTGCTTTTTCTGACAGATCTTCCCCATTTATTTTCAGTAATCTGTTGTGTGCAGGCTGGTGCACACTGCACAGCAATGTGGAGAACTGATAACACATATAAAATGAAATGCAGTACCATAGGCTTCAACATAAAGGGAAATATCACTGTTTTAACACACAGGGCCACATAGTCAGTAGAGTATCAACTATTTTCTAGGATACTCAACACAAACTGTTAATTGGTATGTACTCATTCCTATATATACACCTGTTGCTTCATTAACTCTGATATGGGGTGTGGTCATGGTTTAGCTCATTAAAACATGATCACAATTCACATTTTTTGTCCAGATGGTACCAGGTTCGAAAATAGCATCATGTAATTCCTTCATTTGTCTCTTTGCATATTCGTTGACAGTTTGTAATGAATGATGTTGTAGGTTGCACTTTTACAGCAACATATTTTCTACCATTTAGGCTTTATGCACAAAGCACACCATTGAGTGGAGAAATTACAGCATAAGTGAATAAGCTCCTGTATGCCATTGTAGCATCACACAATGAGTCTTTAAGGAAAAGAAATGGGAAAGATAGGAAAGTGTTGAAATGGGGAACAAGCAGGAGGAAAGACAAAGTGAAGGGAAGGTAGGAACGTGCAGGAAGGGTGTAGAGAAGAACCATAGTTATCTATTTCTTCAGCAGTAACAAAAATGACACATGTATATATCTTAAGCTGTATTTGGACTGTCACCTCCAAACAGAGGGGAGACAACAACATAATTGTGTTATGAACCAAAATGGAACAAATTAAGTATGTCAAGTAGACACATCAATGAAATGGAGAGCTATGTATGGGACAATATTTGGATGGGTGCCCCTTGTTTTTTTAAAGGAGAGAGTGGAATGTTGGGGAAGAGACATAGCTGAGTCTGGGACAGATGCAGGTTGAGAAGGGGAGGGAGTATTTGCAGACAGACAAGACATGCAACACAAGGACAGCATCAGTGAGAGACACAAGTGTGGGGTGAACACCTTGGTTGAGATGGAGAAGGGGGAATTGTGAACCTATGGACATCATGTTTGGTGACAGTGAGATCAAGTCCCCACCCAATGGACTGTCATCACTGTCACCTCACTTTGACAACGGCTACCGTATCTGACATCTGCGTCTCCTAGTGTTATTAAATATGACAATGGAGAACAGTGCTTCCACTAGGCATAGCTGTGCACTAATTGTGTGGTGCACAATCGTATGCACCAAACCTGGCAGGCCTATCCATTGGGGCAGGGATACCTGAGGGTGCAGGTAGGGCAGGGGCTGCAGTTGGGGTGCCACCAGCCACTCAGAAGTGCTGGACCTTGGTGCTGTAGCCAATGGAGGCATTGTAGGCATTCCAGGGGAGCTATCCTACCCTGCTGTGTTGTAGTAATAAGAAATAAAATCCAAATCCAAAAATGAAATAAACATAACACAACATAATGTACAAAATAGCATTTACATAAAAAACAAAATTAATACAAAATAATTATTATAATGAAAATATGATTGGATACAGAATATAATAACAATAAAAAGGAAATAAAATTAAATAAAAATAAAGAAGAGAAGTGGTGGGGTGAGAGAGAAAAAGAACATTAGTAACCACACAGATAATATACAAAGCTTTCTACAAATAATATAGTATAATATTTTACATTTTACTTATAACCATAACAAATGCTAATAAATACCTTAATTACACTGAATACACCCTGTTGCTAAGACAAATACTCTATACTACAGATCAGACTGCATCCAGCAATCATTCATGCTTGCATATATTGAACATATGCATGTTGTATGCACAATGTTTACATTTGACAGCAGGCCATCTGGGGCACAGGTATAGAGGCCTGCACTTCCACTGCTATCATTATGAATACGTAACAGTACTGAAGTTTATTGATGACAAGCACATTATGGTAAGAAGCTGCCCTTATATTTGGGGAGTTTATTTTTCAAACTCACAAGCAGTGACTAATGTAATACTATAATTTCCATTTGGAATACACATAATGCCAGCACTCTTTCCTTTTACACTTTATAGATACAGGTTCACTGTTATAATGATAACAATCTGCAGTGTGCTCTTGGTGTCCCTGGTTTATAGGTCATAATTTATATTCTAGTATTTATATCAACTCAAACATGTCCTGTATAGTTTGGAAGTGTGGTTTTCTAAATGACAACCCCTGTCTACTTTAATACTGGACTATTGTTTTACTAAACATACTAATGCATGCACAATATTGCATTAGAATGGACAAATGCATAATCAAATTGATACAATTGTTAATAATAAACTGTATTTACTCCTAATGCTAAAACACCAGTACTGCTTTGAAGTATACATACTACTTGCATCCTTCTAAATCTTCCCTCATAGACTCACACATTTAGTATTCTTGCCACTTTAGCTGTGGAAAAAATTAAACACATTAAGATCAGCAATCAGAAATAGATGCAGATGCCTCAGCATTCAAGCAGTGCCTGAAAGTGATGCTCACACATCTGTGGAGTGCCATCAGTTCTACATTCATCAATCCAACATTCAAGGGTATCCCTCTTCCTCATCCCAAGGTCTCAATAGTGATTTATACACTATTTTCCAGTGTGGGGGATACTGGTAACACTGGACAAAGCCCAGGTCAAACTATTCCATGCATCAGATTTATAATTTGATCCATGGTCATGCTCCTGCAACAGCCGTGGACCATAATCATTCACTAGGAGTCCAACAAACACTTTGGACTCCTGCACACCCCACCATTGAGAACAAAATCTCAAAACTGCACCCTGAACACTAGCCATCTGTAATGCAGATGAACACCAATGTACAATGTGTTTTCCCACCAATTTCAGTTATAATAGATACTGAGAATGCAGAACGCTGCAATCTGCAACATTTGACAATGGTGTGCGCTGCTTAGCATCACGCAAACACAGGCAAAATGTTTACGCAAAGATAAATAAGAACAAGGTGTGAAATAATACAGATATTGATACAAAAATGGCATGACTGACATAATGTGACTGTCTCATTCATCAGGACAATAATTATTATATCAGAAATACTAGGCCAACTACTATAATTTATCATGTGAAGTGGGACACCATTAAAAAGGAAAGGATTCTGCTGTATTAGAAACCTGGACATTAGCTATGGTGATTCTACACTCACAGATGTTCCACAAGAAGAAGAAAGATATACCTGCCTAGAATTCATTGTATTGCTAGCTATTACAAGGACACATATAAAAAACAAGGCTGCAATACTTGCATTTGTACCCAGGACCATGCAAATTTAAAAATTACACTTAACTTCTTGCACCACAGGAGAAGTTACATAACTTATGGCTACATGTGCTTCCATTGTAAGGTTCATACAGGATCAAAATGTGAGGGAAAAAGTGATAATATGCAGAAAAAAGAAATCAGATTATGATATATACCGTTCAAGTTGTTAGTACATGGAATATGCCTACATAAGTGTACAAGCCAGATCAACATGCAATGTAGATTCAGAGCAATGCATGGTTGGCTTAAAGCTGCTGTTCTCACATACACCACTGTAGCAAGCAGTAACACTCATTCAGCACCAAGCAACTTCAACATGGAATGTGCATTTATATTGAAATAGCACATTAGATGTACATTTAGTTAAATGTTTAACTTGGAAAATACTGCACTTACTCTTTACACAGGCTGTTATGATTCTTGCTGTCAAATATACAACACTGTCCTAACATGATCTCCAAAGTCAGTCAGAAATTCTCTGACCAGTACTGTGGTACAGAGCATATGTTAAAAAATTTTATATGATTTCCTTTACATGTTAGGGGGGAAGAAAAAAGTATGGCTACTCCTCCACTTTTCTTTTGTAATCTGTCATGTCTTATGATTCGAAAGTTAGTGGGGGGGGGGGGGGGGTGATTTAGTAGCCCTACTCTTTTCTTCCTCCCTAACACTGACACCCTATACCAACCCTATACCAAAATTCTATAGCCAAATTAATCCTGGACTGCATAAATATCAACAACCACAAAAACATAGTTATAGCTGCCCAATATATTCCACCAGGTAACAACATCCCTATACTTGAAGATATCCCTTCCTGGTTCGCATGTAATATAAGTAATTCATCAATCATCCTTGGGATGTTAACATCGACTGGAGCTCCATTCACTTAGATAACACCTCCCAAAATATAAACTTTTACAATTTCTCCCAACAAACATAGCTCTTCTGGCAGCATCCTTGACTGGATATTAGTATCCCATCCCAATAACATCTGTGATAGTGGCACCCTACCCAATTGCCTTAGTGATCATCTTCCTGCTTTCATACGTCGCTCACCTGCAACTCTTTATCTACAACACAATTATATCTTAACCTGTAACCTCACCAGTTTCAAACCTGAATCCTTCTCAGACTGCTTAAAACAAATGGACTGGAACCCTCTAAAAATTCTTCCACTATCCTTACCAATCTACAAGCCACACTTAAGGCTAAACTGGCATCCTGCTACAATAAAATCGGGTTTGCCACCAGTTCCAAATCCTCCTCACACCATTGTGTCACCTTATAGTCCCTAAATTGGCTAGAACTCCCCAACTATCTTCTGTACATTCAGCTTCCTACTGTCCACAAGCTTGTCTTTAAGCCAGCACAATGCCTCTATCTCTCATCCATCCTTACCTTACATCTCCAACAATCAGAATCTCCTTGAGGTCTCCAAACCCATACATTCTCCTGGGCAACTACTACTGTCGTTTTCCCTAGCACATAAATGGAATTGACTTCCTCCCCATATCCGAACCACCCAGAACCTCTCCTCTTACAAGACTCTACTCCACTCACATCACTCCTCTATTTGGGAATGCTCCTGCTCCCACCCCTCCTAATTTCCCCATCTTCCCCGCCAATCCCACCATCCATGGCCCCTTTTCTTCTTTTCCCCTAACCCATAACTCGATCAGTATAATGACCTCTTCTTCCTCCACTTCCTTTTGGACCATCTTTTTCCCCTTCTATCCCTAACACATTTTATGCTTTCTAATCCACCAAAAATTGAATTCTTACCATGTTAGGTTCTTCAGAACCTATTATCATTGTGAACTATAATGATACTGCAACACTGCTTATGAGACATAAACTTGATTTTGTAAATATTAGACTACACCAATAGATCAGGTTATTCTAACACATTTTACAACATCTGATGATCCTGCTTATACAATCATTTTGTATAATTCTATATCACCTCACAGTGATTTTTATTCACTTTGTATTAACTTTTGTTTTTGTTGATTCTATTGATTTTATTAATTATATTAATTATTGCTGTGTTTTTTATGTCTGTACATAGAGCTGTTCTCCCCTGGCCTCCATTGAAAAAGGGCTCATTTTGGCCCAATGGACTCTCCCAGTTAGCAACCTGCAAATAAATAAATAAATAAATAATATATTAAGTGGGAATATGTTATGCAGTTGGCAAATAAGTAAAGCCATTGGCTGTTATTTTGTGGGTGGGGAGCAGAGCATTCACCCCTATGTGAGCCTGTCAGATATCCTCCATAGCACATATCTGGAGCATTTGATATATAGGGTACATATGGGATTCTTGTTAACCGGCAACACACATTTGGAACATGATACACATGCTATTAAATGTGACTTGGCAGTTTGAGTTGTACACATCACGGTTAATGTAGATCCTCTCCTGTTTTCCATTTCTTGTTGTCATCTGTACATGACTCCAATGTAAGGCACACATTAATTTAAGATAATGCAGTACATGTTACAACTGTAGCAATCATCTGAAAATATACACAGAGCTAATGTTTAAATTTGCCATGTTGTAGCATACCATGTAGTGATGTTTTGTAGATCATGGAAGGTGATGCCTGTAACTCACCAAGCATGCCTGTTAGTCTGTGAAATGTCCCAGTGAATAGGAATTGTATTTAAACACATACCTTACTTACTTCACACTTCTAAAGACTAGTGTGGTCTCCTTTAAGGCCCCCGAGCCGGCGGAGAACAGTACTCAAGCCGCTGAATCACTTACAAATGCCTTCTACCAGCACCTGCAGGACTGCATGGATAAGGCAATCCCAAGCAAAACAAAGACTCTTTGTACCAAAGGCAAGCGTCCAGTCTGGTGGACCCCAGCCATAAACAAACTCTACAACAAAAGGAGGAAGCTACTACAAGATAGAGCAAAATCCTTAAAAGGTAAGACACCTTTGATCACTATAAGTAAAAAACTAAGAGCTCTCATAAAATCATCCAAAGCAAATTTTGAGAGAAAAATAGCTAAAGACTCAAAAGACAATCATAAGGCCTTCTTTAGCTATGTTAGAAACCTGGGAGGAAACTCCCAGATATGCTCAGAACTAGTTCAAAATGATGTGAAGATTACTGATCCTACAGACATTGCCAACATACTGGCTGACAGGTTCAGTGCAAACTTCTCCCCCTCCCTCCCAAAAGGAGAGATATCTATACCAAACGATTGCAGCCCCCCAAACATCTCTAACGCCCAAGTGAGAACTGCTCTCTCCAAAGCAAAAAACACAGCATCCATGGGACCTGATGGTGTCCCCGGCTGTGTGCTCCACGAACTCAACTAGGAATTAAACCCACAGCTAGGCCAGGTGTTTAATCATAGTCTCATCTCTGGATACGTACCCAGGGAGTGGTGCACTGCGACTGTGGTCCCACTTCACAAAGGCGGTGCCTCCACCGACCCTGGAAATTACCGGCCCATTAGCTTGACAAGCCTTATCTGCAAAGCCATGGAGAGGATCATAATGGACCTCATAAATAAAGACATAGGGAATTTGCAGACTTTGGATCCAACCCAGTTTGGCTTTGTCAAAGGCAGATCATGCCTTTTAAACTTGGTTGACTTTTTCGAAACAGTCACCAAAGCCATTGATGAGGGAAAGGCAGTCCATACAGCCTACCTCGATCTGGCGAAGGCCTTCGATACAATACCCCACTCGGGTATCATTGAAAAACTCATCAGCTTAAATGTTAACCCATACATCACAAGATGGGTTGCAAACTGGCTGAGTGACAGAACCCACAGGGTCAGAGTTGCTGGCGCCATGTCAGACTCTAAGCCTGTCACAAGTGGTGTCCCACAGGGCTCAGTCCTGGGCCCACTCTTGTTTGGCATCTACTTTTCCGAAGTACAAGCAAACACAGGAGGGTTATGGCTGACAAAGTTTGCAGATGGCTGCAAACTGGGCGCCGTAGTCGAAAACACATCTGACACAGATATCCTTCAGAAGGGTCTCACAGAAACGGATAACTGGTGCCAGAGCCATGGCCTAAAGTTAAATGCCAAAAAATGCATAGTCATACCCTTCGGGAAAAACAAGGTTACCCCTAGCTACCATATAGGTGGCAATCCACTGAGCACAGAAGAAGTTATCAGGGACCTGGGGACCCAGGTTGACAGTGGCCTGTCATTCGACACCCATGTGGCTAAAGTAGTTAGGAAAACCTTCTACATTGCCCACCTTATCATGAAGGGATTCACATCTAGATCAAGGGAGGTCATAGTCTCCCTATACTCATCACTCATCAGACCAATGATTGAGTACAATGCCCCATTCGGAATGTATCTGACCCGACACTTGCAGCAGCTGGAGAGGCCACAAAAGTTCCTCACCAAAAGGATAAAGGGTCTCAAAAATCTGTCCTATGCTGCCCGACTGAAAGAACTCCAGCTCTATTCAGTCGCACCGCTGCTCACAGGTGACCTTTGCCTGACATACAATGGGCCATGTCAAACCCAGATTTGATGAATATGCTTCACCTCAAAAAATCTAGATCCGTCAGAGCCACAAGGGCGGGAGACTTAAACCTCGATACAGCTATTAATAGGACGTGCTGGAGGGATAGATTCATCACCCAAAGACTCCCTATGCTGTGGAACAAAATCCCGGTATATGTGAGGCAGAGCACCTCGCTGGCCTTGTTCAAGAGAAATCTTGACCAATGGATGGGAGATCGCAGATATACCCCAGGGATTACCTCAGTGTCACTGCTCGACAGAGGCACAGCAAAATAATGGGTATAGTTCCCCATACTAAAGGGGTGGCGTAAGCCACAAAACTATGGGCTAGGCTTGTAAATGCCCTCGGGCAGATAGCCTAGTATGAACCTATGAACCTATGAATGGTTTCCTACACTTGTCTCTGTCTCTGAGTCAATGCTGAGAGAGCTCGCTCAGTTCCTCCAGTGTCTATGTACCCTGCAAACTTTTATCTACTCTGTGTATGGCTATTGCTAGCAGCAGCAGTGTGTTCGGCCTGTATTACAGACAGATGTATTCAAAAATCAGCAAATAATAACAATCTCTCTGTGCCTACTTTGTGGTCTGTACTCCAGTATTTTCTCAATCCACCAAAAAAAAAAAAGAAAAGAAAACGGAGACAACATGGATGCTTTTATATCTTGTTGACTGGCTCCACAGAATTGGTTGATTAGCATGCAGTTCAGCCGTGTATGCTGTAATTAGCATCTGTGAAGGACAGAGTAGGGCACATGCAATCAATTATTGATGTATTCCATTATAAAAAAGGAAATGAGTAACTGGGTAAACTGATGTGGATGACAGTACATGATTGTAAGTCAGATGCACATTTCTTCTAATTCACTATATTTCGACAGATGAGTATTGCACTCCATTAGGTATGTATCCATCTTGTAACCCAAATAATGTATATGCTGGAATGTAGATAACAATAAATATGAAGTAAATCTGTATGCATTTGTTAGAAAAATACTCATTACATGGCCTTCTTTACCAGCAACGTGAGAGGTACAGAGGATGTAGGGCAGGCATAAAGCATAATGCTGTGTGCTTACTTTGCACACATTCCATGGAAAGATCCTTTGATAGTACTTTTAACATTTCCCTATTGTTTGCTTAACAACATTGTCCCTGACCCTGTTATTTAGTGGTTTTTTTTTTGGGGGGGGGGGTGGATGATGACTGCTATGGCACAAAATAGAGTGGACTGTTATATCAGGTGGGGCACATAATTTAGTATCTGTTAGGGCACAATCAAGAATATGTTGCTCTTGTTACTCTCTTAGTTTTGCAACCACCCTTGTTATTTACCACCTGCTGTTGAATCTTTACAATGTAATCCACTGTTGAATGTTGGGAGCCTTCCTTCAATGCATTATCTGTACAACAATTTGTACTTATGTGACCATTATGTGTGCTATCATTATTTTGTCTTATAATAAATGATATGCCCTCTAGACATAGACCTCCATTCTCTGAGGCCAAAAATGAGCTGATTATAGCTGCACTCAGATAGAACCATGAAGTCCTGCTGTCAAGAGGGTGGCCCAGGATGGCTGAACGTGCTTTTTAGTGGGAGGTAATTAAGATAGCTGCAGTGTTCAGCTCCTTTAATTGCCACAGAGGAACACCTGGCACACATTTCCACACAGGACAGCTCCCAGTAATACTTGAGCCAATATGTTCTGGATGTGGGTGACACTCCTGCATCACATGTGAGGCTGCCAGGTATGCTTTGTTACATCATCATTAAAATAGTGCCACATTCTAATTGTATGTAGTTGTGTCCAGCTGTATGTGTGTTGGTTGGGTGTATTTCAGATAGCTGTAGTTTTATGCTTATTTTAAGGTTGTCAGCCACATTCTCAATAACATTTATTTGACCATACATATAGATGAGTAAAAGTATTAACCTCTGTTGTACTGTCAAATGTGTGTTGCTGTTGCCATCATGTCTTCCTTTACTTTTCACAGGACCATCAGGAATTCACCGACCAATGTCTGCAGCAGTTGGTAAGTGGAATACTTGTTTGTCTGTACTCTATATATATTCCCAATATCTGCTAAAGTGTCCTCTCAGGCCTGCTCTAGGTATTGCAGTTTTGTCTGCATACCTGTCCACTGCACAGATTGTTCCTGAATGTCAAGATTTTGTACTCATCTTTCTGGCCCATATTTAAGATCATAGTAATCGACTGGCAGATTACTGACAAGTCATTAATGATTGCAAACATTAAATAATATGACACAGATGTCACATACAACTGCATACCCTTTAGATCTGTCATGGTGAAGTAAAACTTATTATTCCATTAGCTGTATAGGTTGGCAGGAGCATGTTAAGTCACATTTGTCCCTATTCTTGAGCCTTTGTACACTCACTATATATGGCTTTGTCCGCATTTATTGTTGTAAGTGGTTGATAGGTTTAAATGTCTGTAATAGTGACAGCAGTGTAATTAGCTTAACATATATTGCAGCATTGTAGTACAGGTATTAATGTCTTCCTGTTTTACTTTTTATCACAGGTGAACATGGAAGTAGTTCTGTATCCCCTGCGCCACCTGATGTCAGTGTCTCATTAGAGTCTGATGATGATGGTGGCCAAAGAGAGGCACAGTCAGAGGTTGCAGAGGCTGAATCTGACACAGTGGTTGACATGCAGCACCACAAACAGGATTCCCAGACAAAGCCAGTATGCCTACATATACCCAATCCACTGAGACCACAGATATGGGACAGTTGGAGGCAAGGACCTAGACTGGGGAAATGTGGCTACCATGGCTTCAGTACCTGTTGACACTATATGTATCCAAACTGTTGGTGAGGTGCCACACGGGTGGATTGATAGGGGTGCTCATCAGAGGCCTGCTGTCCCACCACCACCTAGTACAGGTGTCTCTTCACATGTCACTCAACATATGTTTAGAGCTGTAATGGAGGCACAGGTATGTTCAGAAGGTCACTCCAGAAGAATACTTAGGGTTCTAGATACGGCACAGTCTGACATCCATGACTGTCTTCACCATGTTGTTGATGCACTGGATTGGTTCAATGACATGTATGAATGAGATGTGTCCATGAGGGAGAGCAAAGTATTTGTTATGGAGCACACATTGTCTGTGATGGAACATCTGCTGTGAGGGGAATGTCGACTTCGTGGGAGTAGGTCAGCAACTACATCTGCTGAGAGCCAAAGCGTCCGTGCCTGATCATCTTCCTATAGTGCCAGTACATCCGCTGCTCCATCAGAAAGTGTGCTGTCCATATCCAGACATAGTAGGCCATGAGGTCATGGTCCTGGACATTCCCATGAAGGGAGCACATCCAACAGACATCAGTCACCCTCAGGTAGTAGCACACCATCTGATCTTGGGCACGGAGGTGCCAGTGCAACTCCTGTCAGTGCCAGTTGTAATGGTCAAAGACGAAGATGATGAACTGTCAGCTGTACCATACATGACTGACAGCTGTCCAACATACAGACATGTAGGGCTAGCACTGAGCTTGGCTGTGTTCATGCATATACACAAACACACCAATGTCACACTGAGGGCACCTACAGTACACACATGCTACATTTACATGTTCCATGTTGGCTGCTACCCTTACTGACTCACACTGACTAACCTTTTGTGTCTTCCTAAGCTTCCTGCACCCCCACAAACCATCCTGTGCAAGTGATGACTGTGCCATATCCCTGTTGTCTATCTTTTGGCTTCAGGGATACTAAAGCTGTGTCTGATGCACAGGGTGACTGCCTACAGTAATATGTATTTTATATCTCCATTTGTACTGTTGGCCCAGTAATTGTACCTGTCAGTTATATTATAGTTAGCCAGTTAGACAGTTGCTAGTATAATTATTCCTCTACTTTCTAGTTGATGCTATTGTAAGGCTTATGAAGTCATTCAATGAAATGTGTCTCATTAATATATCTAACCTTCTCTTTATGGATTGTTTAGTGACAACTTATGTGCGCACATCCAAAGTCAACCCATCAGATTCTGAGCTCTGTATTGAATGCAAGAACTGCAGACAAATCTCATCAGAGCAGTAGTACAGTATGATGTTTTGTGTTTTTTCGTGTATATCACCATAGGTTCTGAGGTTCATAGGCTGTGACAAGGGTATTGGCCTGATGGCGTTTAGAAGCGTAGCTGATACATCAAAATTTAATATGCAATGGGAGATATAATGCATGGACATGATTCTTACAGAAAGGGCCCCATGTCTAGGATAGAATCAGCAGTCATCCATGGTAGATAACATTTTCAAATCAAGTCAGCCAGCCTGTGCTTAAACAGTTAATGGATGTGCTCTGCTTGACATGGATTTGAAGCCTAATGCAGAGGACTGACAACCTTTGAGACATATATGTGTCTCTCCAGATTGCCCTGTGTATGCCATACTGTACATTGAGGTCCCTGGAGCAGGTGACTGTGGTCCCTTATGACTTAAGGATGTGTATCCTATTCATCCCATTATGTGCAATATAGTCATCATATTTGGGCCAAAGACAGGAATGTAACACATACATATTCTGCCTCAAAGCTATATATATTCACACACACACACACACACACACACACACACACACACATATATATATATATATATATATATATATATATATATATATATATATACATATATATGATACTGCATACAGTGACAGCTACTTCATTCTGCCCAGAGAAGACCCATGTTGGAGACCATGTGATGTTTTATTACTCAGAGATGTCTTAGGTCTGTCAACTTGCTGCAGGTGCCTGGGACAATCCATATCAAAGGGACGATTCTAGTGATTCATATGGCTGATGATGGATGAGTATAGAGGACTTGATAACATTCATTGTTCTCGATGTAATAGCTTTGCTAATCAGATGCAAGATGTAGAATGCCTTCCTCCCCACAGTACACACAGTTTGCAGTTGACGTGTGTTCCATGGTATATTGATGCAAAAATTGGGAATACTGTACTCTGTGTTATTTTTTTAATAAGCAGGAACATTTATTAACACAGGTATGGTGATACATGTTTGTGCAGTTGTTATAATACCCATGACATTGTCAGCAGTCAATAGTGACACAAAGATGTTTTGCACACACATCCTCTGTTTTTTTAGACTTTTGATAAGTATATGGCAAACAAGAGGGGAGACAGCACTGACACATATGTTACTACACAGGAGGCAGGTCTGCTGCTTCAGATGAGGTGCCCCACTTTGACTGAGTGCTGTTGGTCTGTGATTGCATTTGCAACCCACCTGATAAGACAAGGTGTGATATTTACCTTGGTTAGTTTTTCATTGTGACCAAAGGTTGGATTGTGTTGAAGGGCTTGGCCAAGTCAAGATAGGATGAGTCCACAGCTTTGTGTATGTCCCTTCTCACATTCTTGATTTTCCATAGGTTTTGCAGGTATAAGCTACCCTTGAGAACACCTAACTGGAACAGATCTACTGTTTGCAGGTCACCTATGTCCTTTTGTCTGAGATGCATACAGATTGCTTCCATTGCCTTACAAACAGAAAAAGTCAAATACAGTTATGGGACTGTAATTCCAGTTATATGTTGCTTATCCTCTTTTGTGTGTGGGAAATGGTCACTGTATTCCATTCAGTGTGGATAACAGCAGTATTCAGACTGTGGCTGAATATGGTACCTAATGGTGTAGCTCACTGTTGGTCACTGTTGCAGCACCTGAAGAACACATCTGGATGCATATAGAGACTGTGCTGCTAGTCTTGGGAGAGCAGTGATAACTTGCTCTTTGCAGATACCACAGTTTAGAGGTGATTATGCACACATGTAGTAAGTCTGATGTTGTGAGGAGGGACACTTTACAGCCATGTGTGTCTGCTAGCAGGTTTGGAATTTACAGTAGGTCAGAGTGTGCAATACCATATATCATCCAGAAGTAGTTTAAAATACATCTGAGTGATATATATATCAGTTTTTAGATGTAAATGAAGACAGGCTTATGGTTATCCCTGGATATCTGTCATAAATTATTAGCATAGTTGCTATATGAGGCTTTTTCAAGGTGTCTCATTGGTTTGGGTGCATTGAGGTAAGTGGCCTTCCAGGACTGTTTTGTACATGTTGTGTTTGTAAACACCAGCTCTTTCACTTACTGTAGAATGTAGTAATGATAGACATCCACCAGTATGGATTGTATTTCCTGGCAGATCTGTCTTTGAGCATATCAAGCATGGCTGTGTGTGTACATATGTGTAGATGTGTAGACAGGGAATCAGGGTGTAGCTTACTGCACCTGTCAATGTCATTTGTGTTAACCTCTGCTTGGAAGCTGACTATATTATCCCTTAAGAGGGTGTAGTTGCCTTGGATGATATTTTTGAACCTGAGTTCTCCTTTAGTGAGTTCATTAGGTATTCCACATTCTACACATACTGTTTAATGGTTGGATTAACAGTGCAGACACTACACATGTGCTATTACATTGTTCACTCATATTGTTGAGGAACAGGTCTGACATATTACAGACTCTTGTGGAGTGGTACACTATTCTTACATAGCATTTCTGTTTGCAAAGTGCAGTTATGTTTGTGCAAGTGAATTTGTCCTTCTATAATTATCCAGGTGAGGCATTATATGCACTGAGTGTAAAAAATCTTGTCAACTAGGCTTGCAGGGGAAACAGAGGAAAACTTATAGGTGAGGATTGGAGGTTTGAACCTGGTATCTGCATAGAGAATGCCAAAAGGAGGGGTATATGTGATTTCAGTGTTATTTTCAGGGGACTAACCTATGGGGTGTGCATTAGGAGGTCCTTCATAAGGTGGATCTATGGTTCTGTAATTGATCGGTAAGTGGTTTAATTGCTGCTTGCTATGTAACAGAAGGTATGGCAGCTAGTTAGAGCTGTTGAGGATCTGCTGTGCTACACAGCAACAACCAATTGTATTGAGAAATAAGTGTATTGGCATTTCTATATGTATGAGGGCAAAGTGTTAAGGCATCTGCACATAAACCAGAACAGAGCATGTAATACAAGGAAACACTGTTAAAGCTCACAGTGAGCCCAGAAACACTAACCTTCAAATAGATATACTCCCACTGTATACTCCTGCCACAAGTGTACAGGTGTGATTTCTCGAAAAACAGTTGTCATTCTAATCTTTTTATTCTTTTGGCAACTGCCATCATGGGTTGCTATACTACATCATCTGCTTCCATTTCCTCCTTTCCTTTGCATCTTGTTCTGTCACACCAACCACCTGCATGTCATCAATCACCACATCCATGAATCTTATCTTAGGTCTTCCTCTTTTCCTCTTACCGGCCAGCTCCATCCTTAACATCCCTCTCCAAATATACCCAGCATTCCTTCTAAGCACATGTCCAAAGCGACACAATCTCACCTCTCTGGCCTTGTCTCCAAGCTGTACAACCTGAGCTGACACTCTAATATACTGATCACGAATCCTGTCCATCTTCAGCATACCCAATGCAAATCCTAATATCTGGAACTCTGTCAGCTCCCGTTATGACTCCTATATTCTAGTCAGTGCCACCGTTTCCAAACCATATAACATAGCTTTTCTCACTACAATCTTGTAGACATTCCCTTTCATTGTTACTGGTACCTGTCTCTTGCAAATCACTCCTGACAGTTTTCTACACCCATTCCATCCTGCATGTACTGTCTTCTTCACCTCTCTTTCACACTCACCATTTCTCTGAGGTTTTGCTCCCAAGTATTTAGCATCATACACCTTTGCCAACTCTACTTTCTGCAGTCTCACCATTCCTCTATCCTCCCTGTCATTAACACACATATGTTTTGTCTTAGTCCTTATGCTGTCCATCACTCTCCTCTGTATAGCATAACTCTACCTCTTCAGGGTCTCCTAAACATGTTAAATAAAAAAAAAAACAACCAACCAAAGTCACAGACCTCCAGAACACCAATTTTATTACAAACTTAGCGCTTTGGCACCAGGCCTGTGACATCAAGAATAAAAAGTTGGAAAGTCCTTTAGGTAGTCACTTTGTGTTGGTACATAATGCTAATCCCAAAAATGTAAAAGGATGTGTTTTAGAGAAGGCTGAAGTATCCTTAGGGGAATGTGCAAATGTGAAGAATAAGCTGTTAAAAAAGGAAACTTTTTTTATTTTAAAATATAACACTTTGAAACCCTTTGGATTAAATAAGGAATGTGATTGGAAATCTGTGATTTGAATAATTGGATAATTGTTTAATTGGTGAGATGTATAGGATATTTAAAGGGAAGTGGAAATTCTGTATTTTAAACTCTTGGAAGGCCTGGTGCCGAAGCACTAAATTTGTAATACAATTGGTGTTCAGGAGGTCTGTGACTCTGGTTGATTGTTTTTTTTTTATTTTATTTTGTACTAGTTTTACTAGTTATTGTGAAGGATGGCAGTGCAACTCAGAAAGAGAGAAGTGCTTTGGTAAAGTGTTAAGATAGATTTGGAAGGTTTCTTATGAAGGATTTCCACATTCCGTGTAATTTCTGATGAAGTCTGGGAGGTGCCTGGACGAAAATGCATGTCTTGTGGAGTGTTACACTTGTATGTACTAGCCAATAAAGAGTGGAGTTTTTCTGTTTTCGAAATCCAGTCTGTTTTGTTTATTAGTTACCTTTTTGACTGGTTCCTCATTTTTTGGCTACTAGTTATTGTGTTTTTTTCTCCTATACACGTTCCCTACTGTCAATATAGATCACAATATCTTCTGAAAAAAAAAAACATAATCCATGGAGACTCCTGTGTGATCTCCTGTGTCAACGTGTCCATCACCATTGCAAATAGATGTCATAATGTTTGTGCATGCAATAAAAGAAATGTCACTGTAGTCTGCCTTATATTGCATGCGGAGACGTCTCCCTGTTTGACAGGCCAGTGTGTGTGCCCATGGCCTGTTGTGAGGAAAACATATCAAATAATTTGATATAGCTGATGACATCAGACTTGTCTGTTGAAGACATGAGAACAGTGTCCAATAGGCTGCTGTAAAATGGTCTGTATAATGCCCCCAAACAGCTTACACACAGACACACCAAGTTGACTGCAATGAGATTATAACCCTTACTTATCCAGGTTTGCAGAATAGAGAACACAGTTCTTAAAGGATGCACCACAGCACAAGCTTAACTTTAATAGGACTGCAGGTGATCTTAGATGACATCAGCCAGTCTAGTGGGAGACAAGAGGTTGCAAGGCTGCTGGAAATGGATGATTTTTCAAGCACAAAAACAATGCAAAACCATGGCATTTTCCAAGGAAGTGTTGGATACACACCCTCTCTTCAGCACTGAGACACACACATACCAGGTTGACTGCAGTGAGATTAGACCCCCTACCTATTTAAGTTTACATTCTACAGAAATCAGTACTTACACCTGTGCACTGAGAGAGAGCCTTACAAGACTATCTGCAAATATATAGAGCTGAGTATATTTTTCTGTATTATTCTGTATTATAGAGCTAAATTGTTGCTTAGATATCTGTTGTCTTACTGTTCTGCAAATATACAGAGATCAGTATATATTTTTCTGGTTTTATAATTTGCACTGTGATTCCTCACATCTCTGTTGAAACTGTCTTCCCCACCCCCCTCCTCATTTTCTGTCTTGTCTTCAGCTGACATAACCGTTTTTTATAGCTTGCGTGCTGTGCCGCTTAACTCCAGGCTCCCTTAATTTTGACCTGTTAATAACAGCCTGCATTTAAATTGGAACCTGTACACTGAGAGAGAGCCTTACAAGACTATCTGCAAATATATAGAGCTGAGTATATGTTTCTGTATTATTCTGTATTATAGAGCTAAATTGTTGCTTAGATATCTGTTGTCTTACAGTTCTGCAAATATACAGAGATCAGTATATATTTTTCTGGTTTTATAATTTGCACTGTGATTCCTCACATCCCTGTTGAAACTGTCTCCCCACCCCCTCCCTGTTCTTGGTTGTAGTTTAAATTTGGTGGCTTTTGCAGTGCCCACCCCACTGTAGATTTGATCTAGGACACTCCCCCAGTCCCATCTCATTACCACATTCTACCTAATAAACCCTTTCTGCACTTGTTTTTAGTCCTTTTTAATTTAATTACATTTTTTCAAACAGTGTGTGGACTAATATTGTTACATACTCACGTGTGCCAGCTTGCACTGCATGTGAATTGTTTTTACTACTGTTTTTGCTACTTTTCTGAAAAAAAAAATTGTAAGCCTGTTTCCTACCTTTCCTGTAATTAGTGTTCCAGATACAGATTTGCTGTATCCAGGACTGTTTGTAAGCTTCTGAGCCCCCCCAAGCCTTTCTGTGTTGGAGGGAAGCCTTCTAGCTTATCAGTGGGAGTGGTACGCATTAGGTAACCTGTCTACCACATAAGGAGTGGTTCAGGCCCAGAATTTGTAGTTATTGGCCATTTGGGCGGTCTTCCATTTCTCTCAACTTTCTGATTTGAAGGCCTGCATTTGCACTTGTTTCTGTCCTGTAACTCCTGGGCCCATCTCATTTGCTCACTCAAAAAAAATGTATCTGCTTTTACTGTATTTGTGTTTATTCCTACTTTATTTTGCTTTTGCATCATCTTAATAGTACTCAATTGTATTTATTACTGCTTGGTGTAACTCATTCTAAGCCTTTTAGTTTAAGCACTTGGGCTTCAAACCAGTTGTTTTACATTACGAAGGTTTGTGGTCTGCACTGTAGTGGCAGAACAGGTAGCTTACATCCTTCTAAGTTGGGAACTGCTGATTGAGGGCTCAGTGTCTGTTATTCTAAAAGTGTATTAATTCTGGTTCAAGCACTTGGGCTTCAGGCCAGTTATTTTACATTAAGAGGGTTCGTGGTCTGCACTCCTGTGGGAGGAGAGGCTGGACTCTGCCCTTCTGAGCTGGGAATTTCTGGTTAAAGGCTTATAGTGCCTGCATATTTGAACTGCTTCTTACTGAAATTGGTACGTACACCTTGTTTGCTGTAGCATAGACTAGATCCAGGCCTGCTGAATCTAGCTTTGTTTGTATAACTTGAGCACTAATCCAGGCATTCTTTAAAGTATTCAATTGTATTTATTACTGCTTGGTAGTAACTTGATTAAAGTGTAGCTATCATTCTAAGTCTTTTGGATTAAGCACTTGGGCTTCAGACCAGTTGTTTTACATTAGGAAGGTTTGTGGCCTGCACTGTGGTGGCAGGACAGGTAGCTGACATCCTTCTAAGTTGGGAACTGCTGATTGAGGGCTCAGTGTCTGTTATTCTAAAAGTGTATTAGTTCTGGTTTAAGCACTTGGGCTTCAGGCCAGTTATTTTACATTAAGAAGGTTTGTGGTCTGCACTCTTGTGGGAGGAGAGGCTGGACTCTGCCCTTCTGAACTGGGAATTTCTGGTTAAAGGCTTATAGTGCCTGCATATGAACTGTTTCTTACTGAAATTGGTACACCTTGTCTGCTGTAGCATAGACTAGATCCAGACCTGATGAATCTAGCTTTGTCTGTATGCTTGTTGTTTGCTTGTTATTTTCCTGAAACGCTAATTCCACCTAAAACACGGCTTTTCAGCGCTTCTGTGGATCCCTAGTGATATCTGCATTGCTTATTGTACTTATTTCCTTGTTTCACTTGAAAGAAAGTTACTGTTTGTCGTTTTTGCATTTAAGTTACCTGTAACACATTGCATTTAAGTTACCTGGCACTTGCTAACTAAAGCAATTATATAAGTCAGCACTAAAAAATTAAAAGCACTACACCCTCACAAACTCCCCTTGAGTACCTTGTTCCCCATTGACCCTTTTTTTCAATTATAAAGGAATTCCCAATACTATTCTGGCATGTTCAAAGGTCAGTTGTCAATATCCTCTCCGGTCCAGCTGGTGAATCTGGGAATCTTGACGCAATGTTACAACTGCCTCATGTACACAGACAACCCTCTCCTCCTCCCAACAAACTCCAACACATGTGAGAGATGCAACCATATAGCCAAACTGGAGGCTAAGCTCTCTCAACTCAGTACTGGCATAACCAGTCAGGAGGAGAAGGAAACCACACTCACTACGATTCCTGTCTCACATAGACCTACCACGACAGCAAACCAAACACATAAACACACAAAAACATACTCGGAGGCTCTAAATAAAAATTTGCCTAAGCAGCAGAGACCTCCAAAGCAGACACCCAAGCAACCGCTACCCCAAAACAAAACAAGTGCAACACATAGCTCACAAAGCCAGTGTGCCGAACAGTCACAGCCCTTAAGGCTAAACAACACACCTGATACACTTGTAATAGGTGACTCTATCGTCAGGCACACTGACGTCCCACTCACCAGGCTGAACAAGGAGAAGGTCACAGTGAGCTGCCTGTCAGGCGCTAGGATCCGCCACATAACACAAGCACTCAGGTCACTCCAACACTAGTACAAATATGACTCGGTCATTGTCCATGCTGGTGTGAATGACCTGAGACGTACCTCCCTGGACTACATGAAAAGAGACATAGAGGAGCTCTCTGAGCATGTAGCCCAGGCCGGTATGACCCTGACCTTGAGTAGCATCTTACCCTTACCAAGAATGATGCCACAATATGAAGACAAGATGATCAATTTCAACAATTGGCTTAAGTACTGGTGTCATTCAAAGGGGATCCAATGCCTGTCAGCCTGGGATGATATGCTCGACAAGCCACGATGCTTCACTAGGGACGGCTTGCATCTGTCACCCCTGGGCTTTCGGATATTGGCAAAAGCTCTTGCTTCCCCCATAGTGCCTTTTTTAGGCAAGGCTCAAAAGACAAACCCACCTCCATAGGTGTCACAAGGGATAAGAAAATAAGAGTAATGCTACTCAACGTCAGAAGTCTAAACCTCAAGATGCATGCACTCAAAACTCTCCTAAGCATGGAGAACATCAATATCTGTGCAGTAACTAAAACCTGGTTCAAGGCTCCTGAGAGCACCCCAGCACTACCAGGTTATACCTCATACCATGCTTTTCGGCCCCAAAACTTGGACCAAACCACAAAAGGAGGGGGAGTATCAATATTAATCAAAGATACCCACACCTCCAGGTTGGTGGCACAGCACGAAGCATCAGAGACTATCCATGTGCAACTAACAGTGGGTAAAACTGCCTTCCAGGTTATAGCCTGCTACAGACCACCCTCCCAAACCCAGGAACCCCACTCAGCCTTCCTGAGAACACTGGAAAATATGAAGGTCTCTCCAAACACCATTATATTGGGTGACATCAACTACCCAATCACAGACTGGGAGCATTACTTTAGCTCCCACACCCTAGCCCAAAGGTTCCTAGAATTTATAAACTCAAATGCTATAGAGCAACTTGTTACCACTCCCACAAGAGTGGAAAACATACTGGACCCGATCATCACCAACATGGGGACTCTATGCTCCAGACCAGAAGTGTATCCCTCACCGGTAAGATCAGACCATAAACTAATATCACTGGATATTCACATCCCAACCCCACCCCCTGCCCAGAAAACCACAGTGAAAAACTTCTCTAAAGCAAATTTCACACTTCTCAAAACTGAGGTGGAATCCTTCAAAGCCCCCAAGCCTGTGGAAAATACAGTCCAGACTGCATAATCCTTTATAAACGCATTCTATGAACACCTTCAGCAATGCATGGATCATGCAACCCAAATAAAACCAAGACCCAATCCTCCAAAGGCAGATGTCCTGTCTGGTGGACCTGAGCCATAAACAAACTATACAATAGAAGGAGGAAGCTACTAAGTGATAGAGCAAAATCCCAAAAAGGGAAGGCATCTCTGATCAGTATTAGCAAAAAACTATGGGCATTCATAAAATCGTTTAAGGCCAGCTTTGAGAGAAAAATTGCACAGGACACTAAGGATAATCACAAGGCTTTCTTTAGTTATGTTAGAAACCTGGGTGGGAATTCCCAGATATGCACAGAATTAGTCCAAAATGACAAAAAATACATCAAACCCACAGTCATTGCCAACATCCTAGCTGACAGGTTCAGTGCAAACTTCTCCCCCCCCTCCCCACCAAAAGGGCAAATATCTATTCCAGCAGAGTGCTGCCCCCCCTGACATCTCAGATGCTCAGGTTAGAGATGCCCTCTCCAAAGCAAAAAACACAGCATCAATGGGACCAGACAGTGCCCCAGGCTGCGTCCTAAATGAACTCCAAGAAGAGCTAAACCCAAACATAAAACTACTGTTCAATCTCAGCCTTACTACAGGATATGTACCCAAAGAGTGGCATACAGCAACAGTGGTCCCTCTCCACAAAGGTGGTGCCTCAACGGATCCTGGAAACTATCACCCCATAAGCCTGACTAGCTTGGTCTGCAAAGCAATGGAAAGGATCATCATGGACCTCATAAATAAAGATATTGGGGACCTGCAGACATTGGATCCTACCCAGTTTGGCTTTGTTAAGGGAAGATCCTGCCTCTTAAACCTGGTCAATTTCTTTGAAACAGTCACCAAAGCCATTGATGAGGGGAAGGTGGTCCACACAGCCTACCTGGACCTCGCAAAAGCCTTCGATACAATACACCACTCAGGCATTATAGATAAGCTCACCAGCTTAAATATAAACCCCAATGTCACTAGATGGGTTGCAAACTGGCTCAAGGACAGAACTCACATGGTTAGAATTGCTGGAGCCATGTCAGACTCCAAACCAGTTACAAGTGGCGTCTCACAAGGCTCAGTCCTGGGACCTCTCTTGTTCGGTATATATTTCTCGGAGGTACAGGCCAACACGGAAGGACTTTGGCTGACCAAGTTCGCAGATGACTGCAAACTGGGTGCCATAATCGACTCTCCAGCAGACACAAGCATCCTCCAAAAGGGAATCATAGAAACAGACAACTGGTGCCAGAGCCATGGCCTCAAGCTAAACGCCAAAAAGTGCATAGTCATCCCCTTTGGCAAAAACAAAGTGCCCACAAATTACCACATAGGTGGTAATCAATTAAGTACAGAAGAAGTAATTAGGGACCTGGGGACCCAAGTTGATAGCAATCTCTCATTTGTCAACCACATGGCCAAAGTGGTTAGAAAAAACATTTTATATAGCCCACCTAATCATGAATGGATTCACATCTAGATCAGGGGAGGTCATCGTGCCTCTTTACTCATCCCTCATCAGGCCCATAATTGAGTACAATGCCCCTTTTGAGATGTACCTTACCAGACACCTGCAGCAACTGGAAAGACCCCAAAAGTACCTCACCAATAGGATCAAAGGGCTCAAACAGATGCCATATGCTACCCGGTTAAAGAAACTCCAGCTCTACTCAGTGGCATACCGCCTGCTCAGAGGCGAGCTGTACCTGATGTATAATGCCATGTCCAACCCGGAATTAATGGACATGGTGCACCTCAGAAAATCCAAATCCCATCGAGCTACGCGCTTGAGAGACTTGAACCTCAGCTGAAATAAATAGGACATGCTGGAGGGACAGATTCATAACCTAGAGGCTCCCTTCACTCTGGAATAAAATCCCAGTCCAGGTTAGGCAGAGTCCCTCATTGACTCTCTTCAAGAGAAATCTTGATGAGTGGATGGGAGATAGTAGGTTTACCCCGGGTATCACTTCTGTGTCACTGTTAGACAGAGGCACAGTATACTAACCACAAAAAAGGGCATAGCAAAATTAATTTAAAATGGGTGGCGAAAGCCAAACACACTCTGGCTAGGCTTATAAATGCCCTAGGGCAGATAGCCTAGTATGAACCTATGAACCTATGAACCTATAACACAGCGTAAGTCTGAATTTAACAGGACTGCAGGTGATCTTATTGTAGATGACATCAGCAGGCACTGTGGGGGGGTGAGAAGTTGGAGGACTGCAAGACATGGATGTTTTTACAAGCACAAAAGCAATGCAGATAACATGACATTTAGTATGGCAGTGCTGGATACTCACTCCCATTCTTCTTTATAGAGACACACACACACACAAACACTACTACAGTGAAAACCGAACCCCTACCTATATGTGTATAGACTACAAGAACACAGTTTTTAATGCAAGAGCCACTACACAAGTCAGATTTTAACAAGACTGCATGTGCATTTATAGTAGATGCCATAATCAAGGGATGCTGGGAAGACAAGCTTGGGAGGCCTGCATAGGAACATAACTCCTTAGTGTCATCTGAGGCTAGTACACTAATAGTAGTATACTGTATAGAAGCTATAGCTGTCAACACAAGCCCCTTAATGAGTATATTTAGATGTTTGACTTTGGCAGTGCTAGCCTGTGAGCACAACTATATGGCTATGTTCATGAGGGAGCACAGAACATTATCTATTGCACCTTTGTTTTGTGTTAGATGTATGTGTTGTAGAATTAAGGAGTTCCCATGGTGGTACTGATTGTTGTTGTGGTTGGTTGTGAGGAAACACATGGATGGTTATTAAGTTTTTGTACAGATAAGTTATATTGTGCCCTCAGTTTGCAATGATTCTACATGTAATCTTAGGTGACACAAAGCATCTGGGAAATATAATACAGTAAGAACACAGATTTATATGTGTGATGTAATAGTTAGCATACCTCTCAACCCCTTAGAACAAGAAATCTGCACAAAGCCATAATTAATGTAGGTTTAAAGCAGAAAATGCGGTCAATGTTTAAATATTGCCCTTACAAACCTAGAATGTTGATGAAATAACAGGTTTTACATTAGCATGAATTTTCTGAAGGGTATGACATCAACAAATGAAATGTATGTCATTATTTTCTGACTTCATTCTCAATGATTTAACAATAATTTTGTAAAAACCAACATTTTATGTGGAACACACTAGAAATATTATGTAAAAATATGGAAATTTTTAATAAATCTGGATAGTTGAGAACTATTCTAGTTTGGCATAGTGAAAATGCAATGATTATTACACTATTGGTACACACGTGTGTTTCCCTCTTTTACCTGTTTGCGCATAGGTAAGAAGTGTGCAAAAGCAAGGCATATTGCTAACATCCAGCTTTCCTATTATATAATGTTCACTTCCTACTGCAGCCTATTCCTATCATTACTCCAGGCCAGGATTTCACAATTGTTATGGGCAAGAATTCAATGTACCAAGTGTTTACTATTGCCAGTCTGACATAACTCTTATCTGCTTATTTCTTTTTTCTGCAGGCTTGCACTTCACACAAAATATTTAAGCACTATTAAAGCTGTTTTCAGCACATGATGCACACCTGTTTCTTCAGGATCAGATTGTGCAGCATAGCACAAACTGTCAATATTTGTGTACATGTGTGTGGAGTATACTGCAAGGCTCCACCAGATATATTTAGGTACCAGAACTATGGCTTCATAAGCCCAAATACATGCTTTGTGATGTTACTAGTTTGTGTGTGCCTCATTGTGGTATTCTTCCATGGGTGTGTGTGCATTTCTGATGGGTGTCATCAGGCAAGGTTCCAGGGCACAGCCAGCATCTCCCAGTAAATGGCCTTATGAGATGTCCCCCCCTAGCAAACATCTGGTACAGCTGTGATGTGTACCAGATATGGGGGTTGTGATAACTGCCAGGGTTGCCAGCACACACATTCAATATAATCCTCTGGACATTGCACACAATTTAGCAGTTGATGGAGTGATATCCATTGCAGTTAATGTAGATTCTACCCTGCTCATGAAGTGGTGCCTTGATGTGTACATGAGTGCAATCTATGACACCCAATATTTCAGGGTAGTGTGCTACATGATAGAAGTATTGCATATTGCACCAGAGTGCATGATGAAATCTATGATTTATTAATGTGCAGACAAATAATGTAAGATCTTTATAATTATTTTTTACTAGAAACACCTCTTATACCCTATATAAAAGGCTTACCTAAAGTACACAAAAATATTTTTCCCCCACCGATGAGGCCCATAGTAGTAGGCAATGGTTGGGTAACTGAAAGATTATCTATATATATTGAGAGTATTTTAGGGCCATTGGTAAGAAAGATACCCACCATACTTAGGGATAGTTATCAGTTAGTTAATGAACTAACTACCTTTACTGATGGAAGCAGGAATCCATCCTTTCTTCTGGTGACTTTAGATGTTAAAAATCTATTTACATCCATTCTAAATGAATATGGTGTTGAAGCAGTAAGGGACTTGTTATGTTCAGCTGATGACATCGACATCAATGAAGAAATTCTTATCTGCATGTTACTTGAGACTGTATTGAACAATAATATTTTCATGTATAAGGACAGATTATTTGCACAGAAATGGGGTGTCGCTATGGGCACCCCCTGTGCAAATTCTTATGCAAATTTGGTAGTTAACTATTGGGAAAGGAAATTCCTTTTTGATAATACATCTTATGCACAGATGATTTTTTGTAGGAGATTTGTAGATGATGTGCTACTTTTCTGGAAGGGTAGTGTGGATGAGCTTAGAGCCTTTATTTGTTATCTGGAAACAACGACAAGTTTTCTAAGATTTACCCTGGATTTTTCATATAATCAGGTTGATTTCTTAGATATCAGTATAATTAAGGATAATAGTGGCAACATTTCCACCTCTCTATTCAGGAAGTCATGCTGGAAGAATACATTACTACATTATACCAGTATACACCCTAGGTTTGTTTTCCCCAATATTGTCAAGGGACAATGTATTAGAATTACCAGAATTTGCAATGATCCTCTAAACATGCAAACTGAATTAAATACTATGTGAACTTTATTCACTGATAGAAGCTATAACAGCACTATGGTGGATAAAATTCACAATACAGTTTTAGATGGATTACTTCCAGGAATAGCGGTATGAACGCTAATTACAGGAGATATCCACAACGTCAGGCTCAAGTTACTTTTTCAACCAGATACACTAATGATATTAATAGAATAGTTAACATCATAAAGAAAAATTGGCAGCTATTGACAATTGACTATAAAGTCTTAAGTATAGTAGGACCTACTCCCAAATTCACTTATAGGAACAGTAAGAGTCTTGAAAGGATTTTATGTAAAGAATATTCATATGTACAATGGGATATTTCCCGGACAAATAAGTTAGGTACCTATAGTTGCAACAACTGTAAGATGTGTAAGTTTATAGTGAAGGAACAGAATTTTAAACATCCAACCACTGAATATATTTTTACACCTAGGTTTTATGCCAGTTGTAGTAGTGAGAATTTGATATATTTAGCAACATGTATACATTGTAATGCATTTTATGTGGGGATTACATCTAGGAAATTGAAGGATAGAATTTATAATCATATTTATGATATAAATAGACAGGACTTACGAAATGCATTGGCTAAACACGTGGTTGGGTATGCTAACCATAGCTTTAGATTCAGGGTGCTACAGCTGGTGAATAGAAATGCCAGAGGGGGCAATAATATGAATTATTTGGAATATGTTGAACTTTCATGGATTTTTAAATTAAGGGCCCATGTTGGACCAGGATTGAATCTACACATCAATATTAAGCCGATATTGGAGGCTCATAAATATTAGACACTGAATTTCAGCATGGTTAATTAACATATTTTTAATTATTTTTTTTAATAATTCTTAACATATACTTATTTATTATGATTTATGGAATGTTGCATATTCATTATTGTTGATGTTTTAGATATATATATAGGAAGCAAATTCATTTTATTTTTATTTTTATTACATCTATTGATATTATTCTTCAAATCTGAAAGTTTGCACGTTTAATTCATGAGTTTTTAGCTTTTGTTTTATTTCATTTCATCATTGCATTACATGAGTTTATTGCTTTATGGTTTTACTTTTTGATTAATTGTTGCAATTATTCAATTAAATGTTTTTGCATTTAGATGTGAAGTTTTGGTAGCTGTAGTAAGATCTGATGAAGCATGCTAGGTTTGCATGAGAAAGCACTTATTATTTTAAATAAAGACTGGCCTTTTACTGTTTCGTGGTTGTCGTGTTCAGTTTTATACTCATAACATCCAGCTTTCCTATTATGTAATGTTCACTTCCTACTGCAGCCCGCTCCTATCATTACTCTAGGCCAGGATTTCACAATTGCTATGGGCAAGAATTCAATGTACCAAGTGTTTACTATTGTCAGTCTCACGTAACTCTTATCTGCTTATTTCTTTTTTCTGCAGGCTTGCACTTCACACAACATATTTAAGCACTATTAAAGCTGTTTTCAGCACATGACGCACAGCTGTTTCTTCAGGATCAGATTGTGCAGCATAGCACAAACTGTCAATATTTGTGTACATGTGTGTGGAGTATACTGCAAGGCTCCAGCAGATATATTTAGGTACCAGAACTATGGCTTCATAAGCCCAAATATATGCTTTGTGATGTTACTAGTTTGTGTGTGCCTCATTGTGGCATTCTTCCATGGGTGTGTGTGCATTTCTGAAGGGTGTCATCAGGCAAGGTTCCAGGGCACAGCCAGCATCTCCCAGTAAATGGCCTTATGAGATGTCCCCCCCTAGCAAACATCTGGTACAGCTGTGATGTGTACCAGATATGGGGGTTGTGATAACTGCCAGGGTTGCCAGCACACACATTCAATATAATCCTCTGAGCATTGCACACAATTTAGCAGTTGATGGAGTGATATCCATTGCAGTTAATGTAGATTCTACCCTGCTCATGAAGTGGTGCCTTGATGTGTACATGAGTGCAATTTATGACACCCAATATTTCAGGGTAGTGTGCTACATGATAGAAGTGTTGCATATTGCTGGTCCTCTCCTCAGCAGTAAGGGGAAAATATATATGTTCACTGGCATGTATCAGTATACCATCCAAGAACTGGTGGAGTATCCTGAATGCTGATGCCTGTGACACACTATCATATCCCTAGATGGTCTTTGAAAAGTACTGTAGCTAATATTCAAAGGGCTAAACATACCTTAGGTTCCATGAGGATGGGTTCCCCTTGGTTGACTCTGGCTCTGAGTTGATGCTGGCAGATCTCACAGAGTTCTTGTAATGTGTCCCTGTCCATCCTGTAGTGCTCTACAATTTCCAGCTCCTCG